>NW_027473979.1:0-108368 GCF_050947335.1 Megachile rotundata | reverse complement strand
ATAAGTTAACATAACTAGATAGTACAGAGTCGAATTACAGCGGATATGTGCGAATTAGAGGCTGAATCGTGCGAAAATGTGCATAATTCGTTCAAAACGAGCAAAATTGTTCATTGTGGTGTTGAATTGTGCTCAGTTACGATAACTTAACATGACTAGATAGTACAGAGTCGAATTACAGCGGATATGTGCGAATTAGAGGCTGAATCGTGCGAAAATGAGCATAATTCGTGCAAAACGAGCAAAATTGTTCATTGTGGTGTTGAATTGTGCTCAGATAGGATAACTTAACATAACTAGATAGTACAGAGTCGAATTACAGCGGATATGTGCGAATTAGAGGCTGAATCGTGCGAAAATGAGCATAATTCGTTCAAAACGAGCAAAATTGTTCATTGTGGTGTTGAATTGTGCTCAGTTACGATAACTTAACATGACTAGATAGTACAGAGTCGAATTACAGCGGATATGTGCGAATTAGAGGCTGAATCGTGCGAAAATGAGCATAATTCGTTCAAAACGAGCAAAATTGTTCATTGTGGTGTTGAATTGTGCTCAGATAGGATAACTTAACATAACTAGATAGTACAGAGTCGAATTACAGCGGATATGTGCGAATTAGAGGCTGAATCGTTCGAAAATGAGCAAAATTCGTTCAAAACGAGCAAAATTCGTGCAAAACGAGCAAAATTGTTCATTGTGGTGTTGAATTGTGCTCAGTTACGATAACTTAACATGACTAGATAGTACAGAGTCGAATTACAGCGGATATGTGCGAATTAGAGGCTGAATCGTGCGAAAATGAGCATAATTCGTTCAAAACGAGCAAAATTGTTCATTGTGGTGTTGAATTGTGCTCAGTTACGATAACTTAACATGACTAGATAGTACAGAATCGAATTACAGCGGATATGTGCGAATTAGAGGCTGAATCGTTCGAAAATGTGCAAAATTCGTTCAAGACGAGCAAAATTCGTGCAAAACGAGCAAAATTGTTCATTGCGGTGTTGAATTGTGCTCAGTTACGATAACTTAACATGACTAGATAGTACAGAGTCGAATTACAGCGGATATGTGCGAATTAGAGGCTGAATCGTGCGAAAATGAGCATAATTCGTGCAAAACGAGCAAAATTGTTCATTGCGGTGTCGAATTGTGCTCAGATAAGATAACTTAACATAACTAGATAGTACAGAGTCGAATTACAGCGGATATGTGCGAATTAGAGGCTGAATCGTGCGAAAATGAGCATAATTCGTTCAAAACGAGCAAAATTGTTCATTGTGGTGTTGAATTGTGCTCAGTTACGATAACTTAACATGACTAGATAGTACAGAGTCGAATTACAGCGGATATGTGCGAATTAGAGGCTGAATCGTGCGAAAATGAGCATAATTCGTTCAAAACGAGCAAAATTGTTCATTGTGGTGTTGAATTGTGCTCAGATAGGATAACTTAACATAACTAGATAGTACAGAGTCGAATTACAGCGGATATGTGCGAATTAGAGGCTGAATCGTCCGAAAATGAGCATAATTCGTGCAAAACGAGCAAAATTGTTCATTGTGGTGTTGAATTGTGCTCAGATAGGATAACTTAACATAACTAGATAGTACAGAGTCGAATTACAGCGGATATGTGACAATTAGAGGCAGAATCGTTCGAAAATGAGCAAAATTCGTTCAAAACGAGCAAAATTCGTGCAAAACGAGCAAAATTGTTCATTGTGGTGTTGAGTTGTGCTCAGATAGGATAACTTAACATAACTAGATAGTACAGAGTCGAATTACAGCGGATATGTGCGAATTAGAGGCTGAATCGTGCGAAAATGAGCATAATTCGTTCAAAACGAGCAAAATTGTTCATTGCGGTGTTGAATTGTGCTCAGTTACGATAACTTAACATGACTAGATAGTACAGAGTCGAATTGCATCGGATATGTGCGAATTAGAGGCTGAATCGTGCGAAAATGAGCATAATTCGTGCAAAACGAGCAAAATTGTTCGTAGTGGTGTTGAATTGTGCTCTGATAGGATAACTTAACATAAGTAGATAGTACAGAGTCGAATTACAGCGGATATGTGCGAATTAGAGGCTGAATCGTTCGAAAATGAGCAAAATTCGTTCAAAACGAGCAAAATTGTTCATTGCGGTGTTGAATTGTGCTCAGTTACGATAACTTATCATGACTAGATAGTACAGAGTCGAATTACAGCGGATATGTGCGAATTAGAGGCTGAATCGTCCGAAAATGAGCATAATTCGTGCAAAACGAGCAAAATTGTTCATTGTGGTGTTGAATTGTGCTCAGATAGGATAACTTAACATAACTAGATAGTACAGAGTCGAATTACAGCGGATATGTGCGAATTAGAGGCTGAATCGTCCGAAAATGAGCATAATTCGTGCAAAACGAGCAAAATTGTTCATTGTGGTGTTGAATTGTGCTCAGATAGGATAACTTAACATAACTAGATAGTACAGAGTCGAATTACAGCGGATATGTGCGCATTAGAGGCTGAATTGTTCGAAAATGAGCAAAATTCGTTCAAAACGAGCAAAATTCGTGCAAAACGAGCAAAATTGTTCATTGTGGTGTTGAGTTGTGCTCAGATAGGATAACTTAACATAACTAGATAGTACAGAGTCGAATTACAGCGGATATGTGCGAATTAGAGGCTGAATTGTTCGAAAATGAGCAAAATTCGTTCAAAACGAGCAAAATTCGTGCAAAACGAGCAAAATTGTTCATTGTGGTGTTGAATTGTGCTCAGATAGGATAACTTAACATAACTAGATAGTACAGAGTCGAATTACAGCGGATATGTGCGAATTAGAGGCTGAATCGTGCGAAAATGAGCATAATTCGTTCAAAACGAGCAAAATTGTTCATTGCGGTGTTGAATTGTGCTCAGTTACGATAACTTAACATGACTAGATGGTACAGAGTCGAATTACAGCGGATATGTGCGAATTAGAGGCTGAATCGTGCGAAAATGAGCATAATTCGTGCAAAACGAGCAAAATTGTTCATTGTGGTGTTGAATTGTGCTCAGATAGGATAACTTAACATAACTAGATAGTACAGAGTCGAATTACAGCGGATATGTGACAATTAGAGGCAGAATCGTTCGAAAATGAGCAAAATTCGTTCAAAACGAGCAAAATTCGTGCAAAACGAGCAAAATTGTTCATTGTGGTGTTGAGTTGTGCTCAGATAGGATAACTTAACATAACTAGATAGTACAGAGTCGAATTACAGCGGATATGTGCGAATTAGAGGCTGAATCGTGCGAAAATGAGCATAATTCGTTCAAAACGAGCAAAATTGTTCATTGCGGTGTTGAATTGTGCTCAGTTACGATAACTTAACATGACTAGATAGTACAGAGTCGAATTGCATCGGATATGTGCGAATTAGAGGCTGAATCGTGCGAAAATGAGCATAATTCGTGCAAAACGAGCAAAATTGTTCGTAGTGGTGTTGAATTGTGCTCTGATAGGATAACTTAACATAAGTAGATAGTACAGAGTCGAATTACAGCGGATATGTGCGAATTAGAGGCTGAATCGTTCGAAAATGAGCAAAATTCGTTCAAAACGAGCAAAATTGTTCATTGCGGTGTTGAATTGTGCTCAGTTACGATAACTTATCATGACTAGATAGTACAGAGTCGAATTACAGCGGATATGTGCGAATTAGAGGCTGAATCGTCCGAAAATGAGCATAATTCGTGCAAAACGAGCAAAATTGTTCATTGTGGTGTTGAATTGCGCTCAATCACGATAACTTAACATGACTAGATAGTACAGAGTCGCATTACAGCGGATATGTGCGAATTAGAGGCTGAATCGTGCGAAAATGAGCATAATTCGTGCAAAACGAGCAAAATTGTTCATTGTGGTGTCGAATTGTGCTCAGATAGGATAACTTAACATAACTAGATAGTACAGAGTCGAATTACAGCGGATATGTGCGAATTAGAGGCTGAATCGTGCGAAAATGAGCATAATTCGTTCAAAACGAGCAAAATTGTTCATTGTGGTGTTGAATTGTGCTCAGTTACGATAATTTAACATGACTAGATAGTACAGAGTCGAATTACAGCGGATATGTGCGAATTAGAGGCAGAATCGTTCGAAAATGAGCAAAATTCGTTCAAAACGAGCAAAATTCGTGCAAAACGAGCAAAATTGTTCATTGTGGTGTCGAATTGTGCTCAGATAGGATAACTTAACATAACTAGATAGTACAGAGTCGAATTACAGCGGATATGTGCGAATTAGAGGCTGAATCGTGCGAAAATGAGCATAATTCGTGCAAAACGAGCAAAATTGTTCATTGTGGTGTTGAATTGTGCTCAGTTACGATAACTTAACATGACTAGATAGTACAGAGTCGCATTACAGCGGATATGTGCGAATTAGAGGCTGAATCGTGCGAAAATGAGCATAATTCGTGCAAAACGAGCAAAATTGTTCATTGTGGTGTCGAATTGTGCTCAGATAGGATAACTTAACATAACTAGATAGTACAGAGTCGAATTACAGCGGATATGTGCGAATTAGAGGCTGAATCGTGCGAAAATGAGCATAATTCGTTCAAAACGAGCAAAATTGTTCATTGTGGTGTTGAATTGTGCTCAGTTACGATAACTTAACATGACTAGATAGTACAGAGTCGAATTACAGCGGATATGTGCGAATTAGAGGCTGAATCGTGCGAAAATGAGCATAATTCGTGCAAAACGAGCAAAATTGTTCATTGTGGTGTTGAATTGTGCTCAGATAGGATAAGTTAACATAACTAGATAGTACAGAGTCGAATTACAGCGGATATGTGCGAATTAGAGGCTGAATCGTGCGAAAATGTGCATAATTCGTTCAAAACGAGCAAAATTGTTCATTGTGGTGTTGAATTGTGCTCAGTTACGATAACTTAACATGACTAGATAGTACAGAGTCGAATTACAGCGGATATGTGCGAATTAGAGGCTGAATCGTGCGAAAATGAGCATAATTCGTGCACAACGAGCAAAATTGTTCATTGTGGTGTTGAATTGTGCTCAGATAGGATAACTTAACATAACTAGATAGTACAGAGTCGAATTACAGCGGATATGTGCGAATTAGAGGCTGAATCGTGCGAAAATGAGCATAATTCGTTCAAAACGAGCAAAATTGTTCATTGTGGTGTTGAATTGTGCTCAGTTACGATAACTTAACATGACTAGATAGTACAGAGTCGAATTACAGCGGATATGTGCGAATTAGAGGCTGAATCGTGCGAAAATGAGCATAATTCGTTCAAAACGAGCAAAATTGTTCATTGTGGTGTTGAATTGTGCTCAGATAGGATAACTTAACATAACTAGATAGTACAGAGTCGAATTACAGCGGATATGTGCGAATTAGAGGCTGAATCGTTCGAAAATGAGCAAAATTCGTTCAAAACGAGCAAAATTCGTGCAAAACGAGCAAAATTGTTCATTGTGGTGTTGAATTGTGCTCAGTTACGATAACTTAACATGACTAGATAGTACAGAGTCGAATTACAGCGGATATGTGCGAATTAGAGGCTGAATCGTGCGAAAATGAGCATAATTCGTTCAAAACGAGCAAAATTGTTCATTGTGGTGTTGAATTGTGCTCAGTTACGATAACTTAACATGACTAGATAGTACAGAATCGAATTACAGCGGATATGTGCGAATTAGAGGCTGAATCGTTCGAAAATGTGCAAAATTCGTTCAAGACGAGCAAAATTCGTGCAAAACGAGCAAAATTGTTCATTGCGGTGTTGAATTGTGCTCAGTTACGATAACTTAACATGACTAGATAGTACAGAGTCGAATTACAGCGGATATGTGCGAATTAGAGGCTGAATCGTGCGAAAATGAGCATAATTCGTGCAAAACGAGCAAAATTGTTCATTGCGGTGTCGAATTGTGCTCAGATAAGATAACTTAACATAACTAGATAGTACAGAGTCGAATTACAGCGGATATGTGCGAATTAGAGGCTGAATCGTGCGAAAATGAGCATAATTCGTTCAAAACGAGCAAAATTGTTCATTGTGGTGTTGAATTGTGCTCAGTTACGATAACTTAACATGACTAGATAGTACAGAGTCGAATTACAGCGGATATGTGCGAATTAGAGGCTGAATCGTGCGAAAATGAGCATAATTCGTTCAAAACGAGCAAAATTGTTCATTGTGGTGTTGAATTGTGCTCAGATAGGATAACTTAACATAACTAGATAGTACAGAGTCGAATTACAGCGGATATGTGCGAATTAGAGGCTGAATCGTCCGAAAATGAGCATAATTCGTGCAAAACGAGCAAAATTGTTCATTGTGGTGTTGAATTGTGCTCAGATAGGATAACTTAACATAACTAGATAGTACAGAGTCGAATTACAGCGGATATGTGACAATTAGAGGCAGAATCGTTCGAAAATGAGCAAAATTCGTTCAAAACGAGCAAAATTCGTGCAAAACGAGCAAAATTGTTCATTGTGGTGTTGAGTTGTGCTCAGATAGGATAACTTAACATAACTAGATAGTACAGAGTCGAATTACAGCGGATATGTGCGAATTAGAGGCTGAATCGTGCGAAAATGAGCATAATTCGTTCAAAACGAGCAAAATTGTTCATTGCGGTGTTGAATTGTGCTCAGTTACGATAACTTAACATGACTAGATAGTACAGAGTCGAATTGCATCGGATATGTGCGAATTAGAGGCTGAATCGTGCGAAAATGAGCATAATTCGTGCAAAACGAGCAAAATTGTTCGTAGTGGTGTTGAATTGTGCTCTGATAGGATAACTTAACATAAGTAGATAGTACAGAGTCGAATTACAGCGGATATGTGCGAATTAGAGGCTGAATCGTTCGAAAATGAGCAAAATTCGTTCAAAACGAGCAAAATTGTTCATTGCGGTGTTGAATTGTGCTCAGTTACGATAACTTATCATGACTAGATAGTACAGAGTCGAATTACAGCGGATATGTGCGAATTAGAGGCTGAATCGTCCGAAAATGAGCATAATTCGTGCAAAACGAGCAAAATTGTTCATTGTGGTGTTGAATTGTGCTCAGATAGGATAACTTAACATAACTAGATAGTACAGAGTCGAATTACAGCGGATATGTGCGAATTAGAGGCTGAATCGTCCGAAAATGAGCATAATTCGTGCAAAACGAGCAAAATTGTTCATTGTGGTGTTGAATTGTGCTCAGATAGGATAACTTAACATAACTAGATAGTACAGAGTCGAATTACAGCGGATATGTGCGCATTAGAGGCTGAATTGTTCGAAAATGAGCAAAATTCGTTCAAAACGAGCAAAATTCGTGCAAAACGAGCAAAATTGTTCATTGTGGTGTTGAGTTGTGCTCAGATAGGATAACTTAACATAACTAGATAGTACAGAGTCGAATTACAGCGGATATGTGCGAATTAGAGGCTGAATTGTTCGAAAATGAGCAAAATTCGTTCAAAACGAGCAAAATTCGTGCAAAACGAGCAAAATTGTTCATTGTGGTGTTGAATTGTGCTCAGATAGGATAACTTAACATAACTAGATAGTACAGAGTCGAATTACAGCGGATATGTGCGAATTAGAGGCTGAATCGTGCGAAAATGAGCATAATTCGTTCAAAACGAGCAAAATTGTTCATTGCGGTGTTGAATTGTGCTCAGTTACGATAACTTAACATGACTAGATGGTACAGAGTCGAATTACAGCGGATATGTGCGAATTAGAGGCTGAATCGTGCGAAAATGAGCATAATTCGTGCAAAACGAGCAAAATTGTTCATTGTGGTGTTGAATTGTGCTCAGATAGGATAACTTAACATAACTAGATAGTACAGAGTCGAATTACAGCGGATATGTGACAATTAGAGGCAGAATCGTTCGAAAATGAGCAAAATTCGTTCAAAACGAGCAAAATTCGTGCAAAACGAGCAAAATTGTTCATTGTGGTGTTGAGTTGTGCTCAGATAGGATAACTTAACATAACTAGATAGTACAGAGTCGAATTACAGCGGATATGTGCGAATTAGAGGCTGAATCGTGCGAAAATGAGCATAATTCGTTCAAAACGAGCAAAATTGTTCATTGCGGTGTTGAATTGTGCTCAGTTACGATAACTTAACATGACTAGATAGTACAGAGTCGAATTGCATCGGATATGTGCGAATTAGAGGCTGAATCGTGCGAAAATGAGCATAATTCGTGCAAAACGAGCAAAATTGTTCGTAGTGGTGTTGAATTGTGCTCTGATAGGATAACTTAACATAAGTAGATAGTACAGAGTCGAATTACAGCGGATATGTGCGAATTAGAGGCTGAATCGTTCGAAAATGAGCAAAATTCGTTCAAAACGAGCAAAATTGTTCATTGCGGTGTTGAATTGTGCTCAGTTACGATAACTTATCATGACTAGATAGTACAGAGTCGAATTACAGCGGATATGTGCGAATTAGAGGCTGAATCGTCCGAAAATGAGCATAATTCGTGCAAAACGAGCAAAATTGTTCATTGTGGTGTTGAATTGCGCTCAATCACGATAACTTAACATGACTAGATAGTACAGAGTCGCATTACAGCGGATATGTGCGAATTAGAGGCTGAATCGTGCGAAAATGAGCATAATTCGTGCAAAACGAGCAAAATTGTTCATTGTGGTGTCGAATTGTGCTCAGATAGGATAACTTAACATAACTAGATAGTACAGAGTCGAATTACAGCGGATATGTGCGAATTAGAGGCTGAATCGTGCGAAAATGAGCATAATTCGTTCAAAACGAGCAAAATTGTTCATTGTGGTGTTGAATTGTGCTCAGTTACGATAATTTAACATGACTAGATAGTACAGAGTCGAATTACAGCGGATATGTGCGAATTAGAGGCAGAATCGTTCGAAAATGAGCAAAATTCGTTCAAAACGAGCAAAATTCGTGCAAAACGAGCAAAATTGTTCATTGTGGTGTCGAATTGTGCTCAGATAGGATAACTTAACATAACTAGATAGTACAGAGTCGAATTACAGCGGATATGTGCGAATTAGAGGCTGAATCGTGCGAAAATGAGCATAATTCGTGCAAAACGAGCAAAATTGTTCATTGTGGTGTTGAATTGTGCTCAGTTACGATAACTTAACATGACTAGATAGTACAGAGTCGCATTACAGCGGATATGTGCGAATTAGAGGCTGAATCGTGCGAAAATGAGCATAATTCGTGCAAAACGAGCAAAATTGTTCATTGTGGTGTCGAATTGTGCTCAGATAGGATAACTTAACATAACTAGATAGTACAGAGTCGAATTACAGCGGATATGTGCGAATTAGAGGCTGAATCGTGCGAAAATGAGCATAATTCGTTCAAAACGAGCAAAATTGTTCATTGTGGTGTTGAATTGTGCTCAGTTACGATAACTTAACATGACTAGATAGTACAGAGTCGAATTACAGCGGATATGTGCGAATTAGAGGCTGAATCGTGCGAAAATGAGCATAATTCGTTCAAAACGAGCAAAATTGTTCATTGTGGTGTTGAATTGTGCTCAGTTACGATAACTTAACATGACTAGATAGTACAGAGTCGAATTACAGCGGATATGTGCGAACTAGAGGCTGAATCGTGCGAAAATGAGCATAATTCGTTCAAAACGAGCAAAATTGTTCATTGTGGTGTTGAATTGTGCTCAGATAGGATAACTTAACATGACTAGATAGTACAGAGTCGAATTACAGCGGATATGTGCGAATTAGAGGCTGAATCGTGCGAAAATGAGCATAATTCGTGCAAAACGAGCAAAATTGTTCATTGTGGTGTTGAATTGTGCTCAGATAGGATAAGTTAACATAACTAGATAGTACAGAGTCGAATTACAGCGGATATGTGCGAATTAGAGGCTGAATCGTGCGAAAATGTGCATAATTCGTTCAAAACGAGCAAAATTGTTCATTGTGGTGTTGAATTGTGCTCAGTTACGATAACTTAACATGACTAGATAGTACAGAGTCGAATTACAGCGGATATGTGCGAATTAGAGGCTGAATCGTGCGAAAATGAGCATAATTCGTGCAAAACGAGCAAAATTGTTCATTGTGGTGTTGAATTGTGCTCAGATAGGATAACTTAACATAACTAGATAGTACAGAGTCGAATTACAGCGGATATGTGCGAATTAGAGGCTGAATCGTGCGAAAATGAGCATAATTCGTTCAAAACGAGCAAAATTGTTCATTGTGGTGTTGAATTGTGCTCAGTTACGATAACTTAACATGACTAGATAGTACAGAGTCGAATTACAGCGGATATGTGCGAATTAGAGGCTGAATCGTGCGAAAATGAGCATAATTCGTTCAAAACGAGCAAAATTGTTCATTGTGGTGTTGAATTGTGCTCAGATAGGATAACTTAACATAACTAGATAGTACAGAGTCGAATTACAGCGGATATGTGCGAATTAGAGGCTGAATCGTTCGAAAATGAGCAAAATTCGTTCAAAACGAGCAAAATTCGTGCAAAACGAGCAAAATTGTTCATTGTGGTGTTGAATTGTGCTCAGTTACGATAACTTAACATGACTAGATAGTACAGAGTCGAATTACAGCGGATATGTGCGAATTAGAGGCTGAATCGTGCGAAAATGAGCATAATTCGTTCAAAACGAGCAAAATTGTTCATTGTGGTGTTGAATTGTGCTCAGTTACGATAACTTAACATGACTAGATAGTACAGAATCGAATTACAGCGGATATGTGCGAATTAGAGGCTGAATCGTTCGAAAATGTGCAAAATTCGTTCAAGACGAGCAAAATTCGTGCAAAACGAGCAAAATTGTTCATTGCGGTGTTGAATTGTGCTCAGTTACGATAACTTAACATGACTAGATAGTACAGAGTCGAATTACAGCGGATATGTGCGAATTAGAGGCTGAATCGTGCGAAAATGAGCATAATTCGTGCAAAACGAGCAAAATTGTTCATTGCGGTGTCGAATTGTGCTCAGATAATATAACTTAACATAACTAGATAGTACAGAGTCGAATTACAGCGGATATGTGCGAATTAGAGGCTGAATCGTGCGAAAATGAGCATAATTCGTTCAAAACGAGCAAAATTGTTCATTGTGGTGTTGAATTGTGCTCAGTTACGATAACTTAACATGACTAGATAGTACAGAGTCGAATTACAGCGGATATGTGCGAATTAGAGGCTGAATCGTGCGAAAATGAGCATAATTCGTTCAAAACGAGCAAAATTGTTCATTGTGGTGTTGAATTGTGCTCAGATAGGATAACTTAACATAACTAGATAGTACAGAGTCGAATTACAGCGGATATGTGCGAATTAGAGGCTGAATCGTCCGAAAATGAGCATAATTCGTGCAAAACGAGCAAAATTGTTCATTGTGGTGTTGAATTGTGCTCAGATAGGATAACTTAACATAACTAGATAGTACAGAGTCGAATTACAGCGGATATGTGACAATTAGAGGCAGAATCGTTCGAAAATGAGCAAAATTCGTTCAAAACGAGCAAAATTCGTGCAAAACGAGCAAAATTGTTCATTGTGGTGTTGAGTTGTGCTCAGATAGGATAACTTAACATAACTAGATAGTACAGAGTCGAATTACAGCGGATATGTGCGAATTAGAGGCTGAATCGTGCGAAAATGAGCATAATTCGTTCAAAACGAGCAAAATTGTTCATTGCGGTGTTGAATTGTGCTCAGTTACGATAACTTAACATGACTAGATAGTACAGAGTCGAATTGCATCGGATATGTGCGAATTAGAGGCTGAATCGTGCGAAAATGAGCATAATTCGTGCAAAACGAGCAAAATTGTTCGTAGTGGTGTTGAATTGTGCTCTGATAGGATAACTTAACATAAGTAGATAGTACAGAGTCGAATTACAGCGGATATGTGCGAATTAGAGGCTGAATCGTTCGAAAATGAGCAAAATTCGTTCAAAACGAGCAAAATTGTTCATTGCGGTGTTGAATTGTGCTCAGTTACGATAACTTATCATGACTAGATAGTACAGAGTCGAATTACAGCGGATATGTGCGAATTAGAGGCTGAATCGTCCGAAAATGAGCATAATTCGTGCAAAACGAGCAAAATTGTTCATTGTGGTGTTGAATTGTGCTCAGATAGGATAACTTAACATAACTAGATAGTACAGAGTCGAATTACAGCGGATATGTGCGAATTAGAGGCTGAATCGTCCGAAAATGAGCATAATTCGTGCAAAACGAGCAAAATTGTTCATTGTGGTGTTGAATTGTGCTCAGATAGGATAACTTAACATAACTAGATAGTACAGAGTCGAATTACAGCGGATATGTGCGCATTAGAGGCTGAATTGTTCGAAAATGAGCAAAATTCGTTCAAAACGAGCAAAATTCGTGCAAAACGAGCAAAATTGTTCATTGTGGTGTTGAGTTGTGCTCAGATAGGATAACTTAACATAACTAGATAGTACAGAGTCGAATTACAGCGGATATGTGCGAATTAGAGGCTGAATTGTTCGAAAATGAGCAAAATTCGTTCAAAACGAGCAAAATTCGTGCAAAACGAGCAAAATTGTTCATTGTGGTGTTGAATTGTGCTCAGTTACGATAACTTAACATGACTAGATAGTACAGAGTCGAATTACAGCGGATATGTGCGAATTAGAGGCTGAATAGTGCGAAAATGAGCATAATTCGTGCAAAACGAGCAAAATTGTTCATTGTGGTGTTGAATTGTGCTCAGATAGGATAACTTAACATAACTAGATAGTACAGAGTCGAATTACAGCGGATATGTGCGAATTAGAGGCAGAATCGTTCGAAAATGAGCAAAATTCGTTCAAAACGAGCAAAATTCGTGCAAAACGAGCAAAATTGTTCATTGTGGTGTTGAGTTGTGTTCAGATAGGATAACTTAACATAACTAGATAGTACAGAGTCGAATTACAGCGGATATGTGCGAATCAGAGGCTGAATCGTTCGAAAATGAGCAAAATTCGTTCAAAACGAGCAACATTGTTCATTGTGGTGTTGAATTGTGCTCAGTTACGATAACTTAACATGACTAGATAGTACAGAGTCGAATTACAGCGGATATGTGCGAATTAGAGGCTGAATCGTGCGAAAATGAGCATGATTCGTGCAAAACGAGCAAAATTGTTCATTGTGGTGTTGAATTGTGCTCAGATAGGATAACTTAACATAACTAGATAGTACAGAGTCGAATTACAGCGGATATGTGCGAATTAGAGGCTGAATCGTGCGAAAATGAGCATAATTCGTTCAAAACGAGCAAAATTGTTCATTGTGGTGTTGAATTGTGCTCAGTTACGATAACTTAACATGACTAGATAGTACAGAGTCGAATTACAGCGGATATGTGCGAATTAGAGGCTGAATCGTGCGAAAATGAGCATAATTCGTGCAAAACGAGCAAAATTGTTCATTGTGGTGTTGAGTTGTGCTCAGATAGGATAACTTAACATAACTAGATAGTACAGAGTCGAATTACAGCGGATATGTGCGAATTAGAGGCTGAATCGTTCGAAAATGAGCAAAATTCGTTCAAAACGAGCAAAATTGTTCATTTTGGTGTTGAATTGTGCTCAGTTACGATAACTTAACATGACTAGATAGTATAGAGTCGAATTACAGCGGATATGTGCGAATTAGAGGCTGAATCGTGCGAAAATGAGCATAATTCGTGCAAAACGAGCAAAATTGTTCATTGTGGTGTTGAATTGTGCTCAGATAGGATAACTTAACATAACTAGATAGTACAGAGTCGAATTACAGCGGATATGTGCGAATTAGAGGCTGAATCGTGCGAAAATGAGCATAATTCGTTCAAAACGAGCAAAAGTGTTCATTGTGGTGTTGAATTGTGCTCAGTTACGATAACTTAACATGACTAGATAGTACAGAGTCGAATTACAGCGGATATGTGCGAATTAGAGGCTGAATCGTGCGAAAATGAGCATAATTCGTGCAAAACGAGCAAAATTGTTCAGTGTGGTGTCGAATTGTGCTCAGATAGGATAACTTAACATAACTAGATAGTACAGAGTCGAATTACAGCGGATATGTGCGAATTAGAGGCTGAATCGTGCGAAAATGAGCATAATTCGTTCAAAACGAGCAAAATTGTACATTGTGGTGTTGAATTGTGCTCAGTTACGATAACTTAACATGACTAGATAGTACAGAGTCGAATTACAGCGGATATGTGCGAATTAGAGGCTGAATCGTGCGAAAATGAGCATAATTCGTGCAAAACGAGCAAAATTGTTCATTGTGGTGTTGAGTTGTGCTCAGATAGGATAACTTAACATAACTAGATAGTACAGAGTCGAATTACAGCGGATATGTGCGAATTAGAGGCTGAATCGTTCGAAAATGAGTAAAATTCGTTCGAAACGAGCAAAATTGTTCATTGTGGTGTTGAATTGTGCTCAGTTACGATAACTTAACATGACTAGATAGTACAGAGTCGAATTACAGCGGATATGTGCGCATTAGAGGCTGAATCGTGCGAAAATGAGCATAATTCGTTCAAAACGAGCAAAATTGTTCATTGTGGTGTTGAATTGTGCTCAGTTACGATAACTTAACATGACTAGATAGTACAGAGTCGAATTACAGCGGATATGTGCGAATTAGAGGCTGAATCGTGCGAAAATGAGCATAATTCGTGCAAAACGAGCAAAATTGTTCATTGTGGTGTCGAATTGTGCTCAGATAGGATAACTTAACATAACTAGATAGTACAGAGTCGAATTACAGCGGATATGTGCGAATTAGAGGCTGAATCGTGCGAAAATGAGCATAATTCGTGCAAAACGAGCAAAATTGTTCATTGTGGTGTTGAATTGTGCTCAGATAGGATAACTTAACATAACTAGATAGTACAGAGTCGAATTACAGCGGATATGTGCGAATTAGAGGCAGAATCGTTCGAAAATGAGCAAAATTCGTTCAAAACGAGCAAAATTCGTGCAAAACGAGCAAAATTGTTCATTGTGGTGTTGAGTTGTGCTCAGATAGGATAACTTAACATAACTAGATAGTACAGAGTCGAATTACAGCGGATATGTGCGAATTAGAGGCTGAATCGTACGAAAATGAGCAAAATTCGTTCAAAACGAGCAAAATTGTTCATTTTGGTGTTGAATTGTGCTCAGTTACGATAACTTAACATGACTAGATAGTATAGAGTCGAATTACAGCGGATATGTGCGAATTAGAGGCTGAATCGCGCGAAAATCAGCATAATTCGTGCAAAACGAGCAAAATTGTTCATTGTGGTGTTGAATTGTGCTCAGATAGGATAACTTAACATAACTAGATAGTACAGAGTCGAATTACAGCGGATATGTGCGAATTAGAGGCTGAATCGTGCGAAAATGAGCATAATTCGTTCAAAACGAGCAAAAGTGTTCATTGTGGTGTTGAATTGTGCTCAGTTACGATAACTTAACATGACTAGATAGTACAGAGTCGAATTACAGCGGATATGTGCGAATTAGAGGCTGAATCGTGCGAAAATGAGCATAATTCGTGCAAAACGAGCAAAATTGTTCATTGTGGTGTCGAATTGTGCTCAGATAGGATAACTTAACATAACTAGATAGTACAGAGTCGAATTACAGCGGATATGTGCGAATTAGAGGCTGAATCGTGTGAAAATGACCATAATTCGTTCAAAACGAGCAAAATTGTACATTGTGGTGTTGAATTGTGCTCAGTTACGATAACTTAACATGACTAGATAGTACAGAGTCGAATTACAGCGGATATGTGCGAATTAGAGGCTGAATCGTGCGAAAATGAGCATAATTCGTGCAAAACGAGCAAAATTGTTCATTGTGGTTTTGAGTTGTGCTCAGATAGGATAACTTAACATAACTAGATAGTACAGATTCGAATTACAGCGGATATGTGCGAATTAGAGGCTGAATCGTTCGAAAATGAGTAAAATTCGTTCGAAACGAGCAAAATTGTTCATTGTGGTGTTGAATTGTGCTCAGTTACGATAACTTAACATGACTAGATAGTACAGAGTCGAATTACAGCGGATATGTGCGAATTAGAGGCTGAATCGTGCGAAAATGAGCATAATTCGTTCAAAACGAGCAAAATTGTTCATTGTGGTGTTGAATTGTGCTCAGTTACGATAACTTAACATGACTAGATAGTACAGAGTCGAATTACAGCGGATATGTGCGAATTAGAGGCTGAATCGTGCGAAAATGAGCATAATTCGTGCAAAACGAGCAAAATTGTTCATTGTGGTGTCGAATTGTGCTCAGATAGGATAACTTAACATAACTAGATAGTACAGAGTCGAATTACAGCGGATATGTGCGAATTAGAGGCTGAATCGTGCGAAAATGAGCATAATTCGTTCAAAACGAGCAAAATTGTTCATTGTGGTGTTGAATTGTGCTCAGTTACGATAACTTAACATGACTAGATAGTACAGAGTCGAATTACAGCGGATATGTGCGAATTAGAGGCTGAATCGTGCGAAAATGAGCATAATTCGTGCAAAACGAGCAAAATTGTTCATTGTGGTGTTGAATTGTGCTCAGATAGGATAACTTAACATAACTAGATAGTACAGAGTCGAATTACAGCGGATATGTGCGAATTAGAGGCAGAATCGTTCGAAAATGAGCAAAATTCGTTCAAAACGAGCAAAATTCGTGCAAAACGAGCAAAATTGTTCATTGTGGTGTTGAGTTGTGCTCGGATAGGATAACTTAACATAACTAGATAGTACAGAGTCGAATTACAGCGGATATGTGCGAATTAGAGGCTGAATCGTTCGAAAATGAGCAAAATTCGTTCAAAACGAGCAAAATTCGTGCAAAACGAGCAAAATTGTTCATTGTGGTGTTGAGTTGTGCTCAGATAGGATAACTTAACATAACTAGATAGTACAGAGTCGAATTACAGCGGATATGTGCGAATTAGAGGCTGAATCGTGCGAAAATGAGCATAATTCGTGCAAAACGAGCAAAATTGTTCATTGTGGTGTTGAATTGTGCTCAATCACGATAACTTAACATGACTAGATAGTACAGAGTCGAATTACAGCGGATATGTGCGAATTAGAGGCAGAATCGTTCGAAAATGAGCAAAATTCGTTCAAAACGAGCAAAATTCGTGCAAAACGAGCAAAATTGTTCATTGTGGTGTTGAATTGTGCTCAGATAGGATAACTTAACATAACTAGATAGTACAGAGTCGAATTACAGCGGATATGTGCGAATTAGAGGCTGAATCGTGCGAAAATGAGCATAATTCGTGCAAAACGAGCAAAATTGTTCATTGTGGTGTTGAATTGTGCTCAGATAGGATAACTTAACATAATTAGATAGTACAGAGTCGAATTGCATCGGATATGTGCGAATTAGAGGCTGAATCGTGCGAAAATGAGCATAATTCGTGCAAAACGAGCAAAATTGTTCGTAGTGGTGTTGAATTGTGCTCTGATAGGATAACTTAACATAAGTAGATAGTACAGAGTCGAATTACAGCGGATATGTGCGAATTAGAGGCTGAATCGTGCGAAAATGAGCATAATTCGTTCAAAACGAACAAAATTGTTCATTGTGGTGTTGAATTGTGCTCAGTTACGATAACTTAACATGACTAGATAGTACAGAGTCGAATTACAGCGGATATGTGCGAATTAGAGGCTGAATCGTGCGAAAATGAGCATAATTCGTGCAAAACGAGCAAAATTGTTCATTGTGGTGTCGAATTGTGCTCAGATAGGATAACTTAACATAACTAGATAGTACAGAGTCGAATTACAGCGGATATGTGCGAATTAGAGGCTGAATCGTGCGAAAATGAGCATAATTCGTGCAAAACGAGCAAAATTGTTCATTGTGGTGTTGAATTGTGCTCAGTTACGATAACTTAACATGACTAGATAGTACAGAGTCGCATTACAGCGGATATGTGCGAATTAGAGGCTGAATCGTGCGAAAATGAGCATAATTCGTGCAAAACGAGCAAAATTGTTCATTGTGGTGTTGAATTGTGCTCAATCACGATAACTTAACATGACTAGATAGTACAGAGTCGAATTACAGCGGATATGTGCGAATTAGAGGCAGAATCGTTCGAAAATGAGCAAAATTCGTTCAAAACGAGCAAAATTCGTGCAAAACGAGCAAAATTGTTCATTGTGGTGTTGAATTGTGCTCAGATAGGATAACTTAACATAACTAGATAGTACAGAGTCGAATTACAGCGGATATGTGCGAATTAGAGGCTGAATCGTGCGAAAATGAGCATAATTCGTGCAAAACGAGCAAAATTGTTCATTGTGGTGTTGAATTGTGCTCAGATAGGATAACTTAACATAATTAGATAGTACAGAGTCGAATTGCATCGGATATGTGCGAATTAGAGGCTGAATCGTGCGAAAATGAGCATAATTCGTGCAAAACGAGCAAAATTGTTCGTAGTGGTGTTGAATTGTGCTCTGATAGGATAACTTAACATAAGTAGATAGTACAGAGTCGAATTACAGCGGATATGTGCGAATTAGAGGCTGAATCGTTCGAAAATGTGCAAAATTCGTTCAAAACGAGCAAAATTCGTGCAAAACGAGCAAAATTGTTCATTGTGGTGTTGAATTGTGCTCAGATAGGATAACTTAACATAACTAGATAGTACAGAGTCGAATTACAGCGGATATGTGCGAATTAGAGGCTGAATCGTGCGAAAATGAGCATAATTCGTTCAAAACGAGCAAAAGTGTTCATTGTGGTGTTGAATTGTGCTCAGTTACGATAACTTAACATGACTAGATAGTACAGAGTCGAATTACAGCGGATATGTGCGAATTAGAGGCTGAATCGTGCGAAAATGAGCATAATTCGTGCAAAACGAGCAAAATTGTTCATTGTGGTGTCGAATTGTGCTCAGATAGGATAACTTAACATAACTAGATAGTACAGAGTCGAATTACAGCGGATATGTGCGAATTAGAGGCTGAATCGTGCGAAAATGACCATAATTCGTTCAAAACGAGCAAAATTGTACATTGTGGTGTTGAATTGTGCTCAGTTACGATAACTTAACATGACTAGATAGTACAGAGTCGAATTACAGCGGATATGTGCGAATTAGAGGCTGAATCGTGCGAAAATGAGCATAATTCGTGCAAAACGAGCAAAATTGTTCATTGTGGTTTTGAGTTGTGCTCAGATAGGATAACTTAACATAACTAGATAGTACAGAGTCGAATTACAGCGGATATGTGCGAATTAGAGGCTGAATCGTTCGAAAATGAGTAAAATTCGTTCGAAACGAGCAAAATTGTTCATTGTGGTGTTGAATTGTGCTCAGTTACGATAACTTAACATGACTAGATAGTACAGAGTCGAATTACAGCGGATATGTGCGAATTAGAGGCTGAATCGTGCGAAAATGAGCATAATTCGTGCAAAACGAGCAAAATTGTTCATTGTGGTGTCGAATTGTGCTCAGATAGGATAACTTAACATAACTAGATAGTACAGAGTCGAATTACAGCGGATATGTGCGAATTAGAGCCTGAATCGTGCGAAAATGAGCATAATTCGTTCAAAACGAGCAAAATTGTTCATTGTGGTGTTGAATTGTGCTCAGTTACGATAACTTAACATGACTAGATAGTACAGAGTCGAATTACAGCGGATATGTGCGAATTAGAGGCTGAATCGTGCGAAAATGAGCATAATTCGTGCAAAACGAGCAAAATTGTTCATTGTGGTGTTGAATTGTGCTCAATCACGATAACTTAACATGACTAGATAGTACAGAGTCGAATTACAGCGGATATGTGCGAATTAGAGGCAGAATCGTTCGAAAATGAGCAAAATTCGTTCAAAACGAGCAAAATTCGTGCAAAACGAGCAAAATTGTTCATTGTGGTGTTGAATTGTGCTCAGATAGGATAACTTAACATAACTAGATAGTACAGAGTCGAATTACAGCGGATATGTGCGAATTAGAGGCTGAATCGTGCGAAAATGAGCATAATTCGTGCAAAACGAGCAAAATTGTTCATTGTGGTGTTGAATTGTGCTCAGATAGGATAACTTAACATAATTAGATAGTACAGAGTCGAATTGCATCGGATATGTGCGAATTAGAGGCTGAATCGTGCGAAAATGAGCATAATTCGTGCAAAACGAGCAAAATTGTTCGTAGTGGTGTTGAATTGTGCTCTGATAGGATAACTTAACATAAGTAGATAGTACAGAGTCGAATTACAGCGGATATGTGCGAATTAGAGGCTGAATCGTGCGAAAATGAGCATAATTCGTTCAAAACGAACAAAATTGTTCATTGTGGTGTTGAATTGTGCTCAGTTACGATAACTTAACATGACTAGATAGTACAGAGTCGAATTACAGCGGATATGTGCGAATTAGAGGCTGAATCGTGCGAAAATGAGCATAATTCGTGCAAAACGAGCAAAATTGTTCATTGTGGTGTCGAATTGTGCTCAGATAGGATAACTTAACATAACTAGATAGTACAGAGTCGAATTACAGCGGATATGTGCGAATTAGAGGCTGAATCGTGCGAAAATGAGCATAATTCGTGCAAAACGAGCAAAATTGTTCATTGTGGTGTTGAATTGTGCTCAGTTACGATAACTTAACATGACTAGATAGTACAGAGTCGCATTACAGCGGATATGTGCGAATTAGAGGCTGAATCGTGCGAAAATGAGCATAATTCGTGCAAAACGAGCAAAATTGTTCATTGTGGTGTTGAATTGTGCTCAATCACGATAACTTAACATGACTAGATAGTACAGAGTCGAATTACAGCGGATATGTGCGAATTAGAGGCAGAATCGTTCGAAAATGAGCAAAATTCGTTCAAAACGAGCAAAATTCGTGCAAAACGAGCAAAATTGTTCATTGTGGTGTTGAATTGTGCTCAGATAGGATAACTTAACATAACTAGATAGTACAGAGTCGAATTACAGCGGATATGTGCGAATTAGAGGCTGAATCGTGCGAAAATGAGCATAATTCGTGCAAAACGAGCAAAATTGTTCATTGTGGTGTTGAATTGTGCTCAGATAGGATAACTTAACATAATTAGATAGTACAGAGTCGAATTGCATCGGATATGTGCGAATTAGAGGCTGAATCGTGCGAAAATGAGCATAATTCGTGCAAAACGAGCAAAATTGTTCGTAGTGGTGTTGAATTGTGCTCTGATAGGATAACTTAACATAAGTAGATAGTACAGAGTCGAATTACAGCGGATATGTGCGAATTAGAGGCTGAATCGTTCGAAAATGTGCAAAATTCGTTCAAAACGAGCAAAATTCGTGCAAAACGAGCAAAATTGTTCATTGTGGTGTCGAATTGTGCTCAGATAGGATAACTTAACATAACTAGATAGTACAGAGTCGAATTACAGCGGATATGTGCGAATTAGAGGCTGAATCGTGCGAAAATGAGCATAATTCGTGCAAAACGAGCAAAATTGTTCATTGTGGTGTTGAATTGTGCTCAGTTACGATAACTTAACATGACTAGATAGTACAGAGTCGCATTACAGCGGATATGTGCGAATTAGAGGCTGAATCGTGCGAAAATGAGCATAATTCGTGCAAAACGAGCAAAATTGTTCATTGTGGTGTCGAATTGTGCTCAGATAGGATAACTTAACATAACTAGATAGTACAGAGTCGAATTACAGCGGATATGTGCGAATTAGAGGCTGAATCGTGCGAAAATGAGCATAATTCGTTCAAAACGAGCAAAATTGTTCATTGTGGTGTTGAATTGTGCTCAGTTACGATAACTTAACATGACTAGATAGTACAGAGTCGAATTACAGCGGATATGTGCGAATTAGAGGCTGAATCGTGCGAAAATGAGCATAATTCGTGCAAAACGAGCAAAATTGTCCATTGTGGTGTTGAATTGTGCTCAGATAGGATAACTTAACATAACTAGATAGTACAGAGTCGAATTACAGCGGATATGTGCGAATTAGAGGCAGAATCGTTCGAAAATGAGCAAAATTCGTTCAAAACGAGCAAAATTCGTGCAAAACGAGCAAAATTGTTCATTGTGGTGTTGAGTTGTGCTCAGATAGGATAACTTAACATAACTAGATAGTACAGAGTCGAATTACAGCGGATATGTGCGAATTAGAGGCTGAATCGTTCGAAAATGAGCAAAATTCGTTCAAAACGAGCAAAATTGTTCATTGTGGTGTTGAATTGTGCTCAGTTACGATAACTTAACATGACTAGATAGTACAGAGTCGAATTACAGCGGATATGTGCGAATTAGAGGCTGAATCGTGCGAAAATGAGCATAATTCGTGCAAAACGAGCAAAATTGTTCATTGTGGTGTTGAATTGTGCTCAGATAGGATAACTTAACATAACTAGATAGTACAGAGTCGAATTACAGCGGATATGTGCGAATTAGAGGCTGAATCGTGCGAAAATGAGCATAATTCGTGCAAAACGAGCAAAATTGTTCATTGTGGTATCGAATTGTGCTCAGATAGGATAAATTAACATAACTAGATAGTACAGAGTCGAATTACAGCGGATATGTGCGAATTAGAGGCAGAATCGTTCGAAAATGAGCAAAATTCGTTCAAAACGAGCAAAATTCGTGCAAAACGAGCAAAATTGTTCATTGTCGTGTTGAGTTGTGCTCAGATAGGATAACTTAACATAACTAGATAGTACAGAGTCGAATTACAGCGGATATGTGCGAATTAGAGGCTGAATCGTGCGAAAATGAGCATAATTCGTTCAAAACGAGCAAAATTGTTCATTGTGGTGTTGAATTGTGCTCAGTTACGATAACTTAACATGACTAGATAGTACAGAGTCGAATTACAGCGGATATGTGCGAATTAGAGGCTGAATCGTGCGAAAATGAGCATAATTCGTGCAAAACGAGCAAAATTGTTCATTGTGGTGTCGAATTGTGCTCAGATAGGATAACTTAACATAACTAGATAGTACAGAGTCGAATTACAGCGGATATGTGCGAATTAGAGGCTGAATCGTGCGAAAATGAGCATAATTCGTTCAAAACGAGCAAAATTGTTCATTGTGGTGTTGAATTGTGCTCAGTTACGATAACTTAACATGACTAGATAGTACAGAGTCGAATTACAGCGGATCTGTGCGAATTAGAGGCTGAATCGTGCGAAAATGAGCATAATTCGTGCAAAACGAGCAAAATTGTTCATTGTGGTGTTGAATTGTGCTCAGATAGGATAACTTAACATAACTAGATAGTACAGAGTCGAATTACAGCGGATATGTGCGAATTAGAGGCAGAATCGTTCGAAAATGAGCAAAATTCGTTCAAAACGAGCAAAATTCGTGCAAAACGAGCAAAATTGTTCATTGTGGTATCGAATTGTGCTCAGATAGGATAAATTAACATAACTAGATAGTACAGAGTCGAATTACAGCGGATATGTGCGAATTAGAGGCAGAATCGTTCGAAAATGAGCAAAATTCGTTCAAAACGAGCAAAATTCGTGCAAAACGAGCAAAATTGTTCATTGTCGTGTTGAGTTGTGCTCAGATAGGATAACTTAACATAACTAGATAGTACAGAGTCGAATTACAGCGGATATGTGCGAATTAGAGGCTGAATCGTGCGAAAATGAGCATAATTCGTTCAAAACGAGCAAAATTGTTCATTGTGGTGTTGAATTGTGCTCAGTTACGATAACTTAACATGACTAGATAGTACAGAGTCGAATTACAGCGGATATGTGCGAATTAGAGGCTGAATCGTGCGAAAATGAGCATAATTCGTGCAAAACGAGCAAAATTGTTCATTGTGGTGTCGAATTGTGCTCAGATAGGATAACTTAACATAACTAGATAGTACAGAGTCGAATTACAGCGGATATGTGCGAATTAGAGGCTGAATCGTGCGAAAATGAGCATAATTCGTTCAAAACGAGCAAAATTGTTCATTGTGGTGTTGAATTGTGCTCAGTTACGATAACTTAACATGACTAGATAGTACAGAGTCGAATTACAGCGGATCTGTGCGAATTAGAGGCTGAATCGTGCGAAAATGAGCATAATTCGTGCAAAACGAGCAAAATTGTTCATTGTGGTGTTGAATTGTGCTCAGATAGGATAACTTAACATAACTAGATAGTACAGAGTCGAATTACAGCGGATATGTGCGAATTAGAGGCAGAATCGTTCGAAAATGAGCAAAATTCGTTCAAAACGAGCAAAATTCGTGCAAAACGAGCAAAATTGTTCATTGTGGTGTTGAGTTGTGCTCAGATAGGATAACTTAACATAACTAGATAGTACAGAGTCGAATTACAGCGGATATGTGCGAATTAGAGGCTGAATCGTTCGAAAATGAGCAAAATTCGTTCAAAACGAGCAAAATTGTTCATTTTGGTGTTGAATTGTGCTCAGTTACGATAACTTAACATGACTAGATAGTATAGAGTCGAATTACAGCGGATATGTGCGAATTAGAGGCTGAATCGTGCGAAAATGAGCATAATTCGTGCAAAACGAGCAAAATTGTTCATTGTGGTGTTGAATTGTGCTCAGATAGGATAACTTAACATAACTAGATAGTACAGAGTCGAATTACAGCGGATATGTGCGAATTAGAGGCTGAATCGTGCGAAAATGAGCATAATTCGTGCAAAACGAGCAAAATTGTTCATTGTGGTATCGAATTGTGCTCAGATAGGATAAATTAACATAACTAGATAGTACAGAGTCGAATTACAGCGGATATGTGCGAATTAGAGGCAGAATCGTTCGAAAATGAGCAAAATTCGTTCAAAACGAGCAAAATTCGTGCAAAACGAGCAAAATTGTTCATTGTCGTGTTGAGTTGTGCTCAGATAGGATAACTTAACATAACTAGATAGTACAGAGTCGAATTACAGCGGATATGTGCGAATTAGAGGCTGAATCGTGCGAAAATGAGCATAATTCGTTCAAAACGAGCAAAATTGTTCATTGTGGTGTTGAATTGTGCTCAGTTACGATAACTTAACATGACTAGATAGTACAGAGTCGAATTACAGCGGATATGTGCGAATTAGAGGCTGAATCGTGCGAAAATGAGCATAATTCGTGCAAAACGAGCAAAATTGTTCATTGTGGTGTCGAATTGTGCTCAGATAGGATAACTTAACATAACTAGATAGTACAGAGTCGAATTACAGCGGATATGTGCGAATTAGAGGCTGAATCGTGCGAAAATGAGCATAATTCGTTCAAAACGAGCAAAATTGTTCATTGTGGTGTTGAATTGTGCTCAGTTACGATAACTTAACATGACTAGATAGTACAGAGTCGAATTACAGCGGATCTGTGCGAATTAGAGGCTGAATCGTGCGAAAATGAGCATAATTCGTGCAAAACGAGCAAAATTGTTCATTGTGGTGTTGAATTGTGCTCAGATAGGATAACTTAACATAACTAGATAGTACAGAGTCGAATTACAGCGGATATGTGCGAATTAGAGGCAGAATCGTTCGAAAATGAGCAAAATTCGTTCAAAACGAGCAAAATTCGTGCAAAACGAGCAAAATTGTTCATTGTGGTGTTGAGTTGTGCTCAGATAGGATAACTTAACATAACTAGATAGTACAGAGTCGAATTACAGCGGATATGTGCGAATTAGAGGCTGAATCGTTCGAAAATGAGCAAAATTCGTTCAAAACGAGCAAAATTGTTCATTTTGGTGTTGAATTGTGCTCAGTTACGATAACTTAACATGACTAGATAGTATAGAGTCGAATTACAGCGGATATGTGCGAATTAGAGGCTGAATCGTGCGAAAATGAGCATAATTCGTGCAAAACGAGCAAAATTGTTCATTGTGGTGTTGAATTGTGCTCAGATAGGATAACTTAACATAACTAGATAGTACAGAGTCGAATTACAGCGGATATGTGCGAATTAGAGGCTGAATCGTGCGAAAATGAGCATAATTCGTGCAAAACGAGCAAAATTGTTCATTGTGGTGTTGAATTGTGCTCAGATAGGATAACTTAACATAACTAGATAGTACAGAGTCGAATTACAGCGGATATGTGCGAATTAGAGGCAGAATCGTTCGAAAATGAGCAAAATTCGTTCAAAACGAGCAAAATTCGTGCAAAACGAGCAAAATTGTTCATTGTGGTGTTGAGTTGTGCTCAGATAGGATAACTTAACATAACTAGATAGTACAGAGTCGAATTACAGCGGATATGTGCGAATTAGAGGCTGAATCGTTCGAAAATGAGCAAAATTCGTTCAAAACGAGCAAAATTGTTCATTTTGGTGTTGAATTGTGCTCAGTTACGATAACTTAACATGACTAGATAGTATAGAGTCGAATTACAGCGGATATGTGCGAATTAGAGGCTGAATCGTGCGAAAATGAGCATAATTCGTGCAAAACGAGCAAAATTGTTCATTGTGGTGTTGAATTGTGCTCAGATAGGATAACTTAACATAACTAGATAGTACAGAGTCGAATTACAGCGGATATGTGCGAATTAGAGGCTGAATCGTGCGAAAATGAGCATAATTCGTGCAAAACGAGCAAAATTGTTCATTGTGGTGTTGAATTGTGCTCAGATAGGATAACTTAACATAACTAGATAGTACAGAGTCGAATTACAGCGGATATGTGCGAATTAGAGGCTGAATCGTGCGAAAATGAGCATAATTCGTGCAAAACGAGCAAAATTGTTCATTGTGGTATCGAATTGTGCTCAGATAGGATAAATTAACATAACTAGATAGTACAGAGTCGAATTACAGCGGATATGTGCGAATTAGAGGCAGAATCGTTCGAAAATGAGCAAAATTCGTTCAAAACGAGCAAAATTCGTGCAAAACGAGCAAAATTGTTCATTGTGGTGTTGAATTGTGCTCAGATAGGATAACTTAACATAACTAGATAGTACAGAGTCGAATTACAGCGGATATGTGCGAATTAGAGGCTGAATCGTGCGAAAATGAGCATAATTCGTGCAAAACGAGCAAAATTGTTCATTGTGGTGTTGAATTGCGCTCAGATAGGATAACTTAACATAACTAGATAGCACAGAGTCGAATTACAGCGGATATGTGCGAATTAGAGGCAGAATCGTTCGAAAATGAGCAAAATTCGTTCAAAACGAGCAAAATTCGTGCAAAACGAGCAAAATTGTTCATTGTCGTGTTGAGTTGTGCTCAGATAGGATAACTTAACATAACTAGATAGTACAGAGTCGAATTACAGCGGATATGTGCGAATTAGAGGCTGAATCGTGCGAAAATGAGCATAATTCGTTCAAAACGAGCAAAATTGTTCATTGTGGTGTTGAATTGTGCTCAGTTACGATAACTTAACATGACTAGATAGTACAGAGTCGAATTACAGCGGATATGTGCGAATTAGAGGCTGAATCGTGCGAAAATGAGCATAATTCGTGCAAAACGAGCAAAATTGTTCATTGTGGTGTCGAATTGTGCTCAGATAGGATAACTTAACATAACTAGATAGTACAGAGTCGAATTACAGCGGATATGTGCGAATTAGAGGCTGAATCGTGCGAAAATGAGCATAATTCGTTCAAAACGAGCAAAATTGTTCATTGTGGTGTTGAATTGTGCTCAGTTACGATAACTTAACATGACTAGATAGTACAGAGTCGAATTACAGCGGATCTGTGCGAATTAGAGGCTGAATAGTGCGAAAATGAGCATAATTCGTGCAAAACGAGCAAAATTGTTCATTGTGGTGTTGAATTGTGCTCAGATAGGATAACTTAACATAACTAGATAGTACAGAGTCGAATTACAGCGGATATGTGCGAATTAGAGGCAGAATCGTTCGAAAATGAGCAAAATTCGTTCAAAACGAGCAAAATTCGTGCAAAACGAGCAAAATTGTTCATTGTGGTGTTGAGTTGTGCTCAGATAGGATAACTTAACATAACTAGATAGTACAGAGTCGAATTACAGCGGATATGTGCGAATTAGAGGCTGAATCGTGCGAAAATGAGCATAATTCGTTCAAAACGAGCAAAAGTGTTCATTGTGGTGTTGAATTGTGCTCAGTTACGATAACTTAACATGACTAGATAGTACAGAGTCGAATTACAGCGGATATGTGCGAATTAGAGGCTGAATCGTGCGAAAATGAGCATAATTCGTGCAAAACGAGCAAAATTGTTCAGTGTGGTGTCGAATTGTGCTCAGATAGGATAACTTAACATAACTACATAGTACAGAGTCGAATTACAGCGGATATGTGCGAATTAGAGGCTGAATCGTGCGAAAATGAGCATAATTCGTTCAAAACGAGCAAAATTGTACATTGTGGTGTTGAATTGTGCTCAGTTACGATAACTTAACATGACTAGATAGTACAGAGTCGAATTACAGCGGATATGTGCGAATTAGAGGCTGAATCGTGCGAAAATGAGCATAATTCGTGCAAAACGAGCAAAATTGTTCATTGTGGTGTTGAGTTGTGCTCAGATAGGATAACTTAACATAACTAGATAGTACAGAGTCGAATTACAGCGGATATGTGCGAATTAGAGGCAGAATCGTTCGAAAATGAGCAAAATTCGTTCAAAACGAGCAAAATTCGTGCAAAACGAGCAAAATTGTTCATTGTGGTGTTGAGTTGTGCTCAGATAGGATAACTTAACATAACTAGATAGTACAGAGTCGAATTACAGCGGATATGTGCGAATTAGAGGCTGAATCGTGCGAAAATGAGCATAATTCGTGCAAAACGAGCAAAATTGTTCATTGTGGTATCGAATTGTGCTCAGATAGGATAAATTAACATAACTAGATAGTACAGAGTCGAATTACAGCGGATATGTGCGAATTAGAGGCAGAATCGTTCGAAAATGAGCAAAATTCGTTCAAAACGAGCAAAATTCGTGCAAAACGAGCAAAATTGTTCATTGTCGTGTTGAGTTGTGCTCAGATAGGATAACTTAACATAACTAGATAGTACAGAGTCGAATTACAGCGGATATGTGCGAATTAGAGGCTGAATCGTGCGAAAATGAGCATAATTCGTTCAAAACGAGCAAAATTGTTCATTGTGGTGTTGAATTGTGCTCAGTTACGATAACTTAACATGACTAGATAGTACAGAGTCGAATTACAGCGGATATGTGCGAATTAGAGGCTGAATCGTGCGAAAATGAGCATAATTCGTGCAAAACGAGCAAAATTGTTCATTGTGGTGTCGAATTGTGCTCAGATAGGATAACTTAACATAACTAGATAGTACAGAGTCGAATTACAGCGGATATGTGCGAATTAGAGGCTGAATCGTGCGAAAATGAGCATAATTCGTTCAAAACGAGCAAAATTGTTCATTGTGGTGTTGAATTGTGCTCAGTTACGATAACTTAACATGACAAGATAGTACAGAGTCGAATTACAGCGGATCTGTGCGAATTAGAAGCTGAATCGTGCGAAAATGAGCATAATTCGTGCAAAACGAGCAAAATTGTTCATTGTGGTGTTGAATTGTGCTCAGATAGGATAACTTAACATAACTAGATAGTACAGAGTCGAATTACAGCGGATATGTGCGAATTAGAGGCAGAATCGTTCGAAAATGAGCAAAATTCGTTCAAAACGAGCAAAATTCGTGCAAAACGAGCAAAATTGTTCATTGTGGTGTTGAGTTGTGCTCAGATAGGATAACTTAACATAACTAGATAGTACAGAGTCGAATTACAGCGGATATGTGCGAATTAGAGGCTGAATCGTTCGAAAATGAGCAAAATTCGTTCAAAACGAGCAAAATTGTTCATTTTGGTGTTGAATTGTGCTCAGTTACGATAACTTAACATGACTAGATAGTATAGAGTCGAATTACAGCGGATATGTGCGAATTAGAGGCTGAATCGTGCGAAAATGAGCATAATTCGTGCAAAACGAGCAAAATTGTTCATTGTGGTGTTGAATTGTGCTCAGATAGGATAACTTAACATAACTAGATAGTACAGAGTCGAATTACAGCGGATATGTGCGAAGTAGAGGCTGAATCGTGCGAAAATGAGCATAATTCGTGCAAAACGAGCAAAATTGTTCATTGTGGTGTTGAATTGTGCTCAGATAGGATAACTTAACATAACTAGATAGTACAGAGTCGAATTACAGCGGATATGTGCGAATTAGAGGCAGAATCGTTCGAAAATGAGCAAAATTCGTTCAAAACGAGCAAAATTCGTGCAAAACGAGCAAAATTGTTCATTGTGGTGTTGAGTTGTGCTCAGATAGGATAACTTAACATAACTAGATAGTACAGAGTCGAATTACAGCGGATATGTGCGAATTAGAGGCTGAATCGTTCGAAAATGAGCAAAATTCGTTCAAAACGAGCAAAATTGTTCATTTTGGTGTTGAATTGTGCTCAGTTACGATAACTTAACATGACTAGATAGTATAGAGTCGAATTACAGCGGATATGTGCGAATTAGAGGCTGAATCGTGCGAAAATGAGCATAATTCGTGCAAAACGAGCAAAATTGTTCATTGTGGTGTTGAATTGTGCTCAGATAGGATAACTTAACATAACTAGATAGTACAGAGTCGAATTACAGCGGATATGTGCGAATTAGAGGCTGAATCGTGCGAAAATGAGCATAATTCGTGCAAAACGAGCAAAATTGTTCATTGTGGTGTTGAATTGTGCTCAGATAGGATAACTTAACATAACTAGATAGTACAGAGTCGAATTACAGCGGATATGTGCGAATTAGAGGCTGAATCGTGCGAAAATGAGCATAATTCGTGCAAAACGAGCAAAATTGTTCATTGTGGTATCGAATTGTGCTCAGATAGGATAAATTAACATAACTAGATAGTACAGAGTCGAATTACAGCGGATATGTGCGAATTAGAGGCAGAATCGTTCGAAAATGAGCAAAATTCGTTCAAAACGAGCAAAATTCGTGCAAAACGAGCAAAATTGTTCATTGTGGTGTTGAGTTGTGCTCAGATAGGATAACTTAACATAACTAGATAGTACAGAGTCGAATTACAGCGGATATGTGCGAATTAGAGGCTGAATCGTTCGAAAATGAGCAAAATTCGTTCAAAACGAGCAAAATTCGTGCAAAACGAGCAAAATTGTTCATTGTGGTGTTGAATTGTGCTCAGATAGGATAACTTAACATAACTAGATAGTACAGAGTCGAATTACAGCGGATATGTGCGAATTAGAGGCTGAATCGTGCGAAAATGAGCATAATTCGTGCAAAACGAGCAAAATTGTTCATTGTGGTGTTGAATTGCGCTCAGATAGGATAACTTAACATAACTAGATAGCACAGAGTCGAATTACAGCGGATATGTGCGAATTAGAGGCAGAATCGTTCGAAAATGAGCAAAATTCGTTCAAAACGAGCAAAATTCGTGCAAAACGAGCAAAATTGTTCATTGTCGTGTTGAGTTGTGCTCAGATAGGATAACTTAACATAACTAGATAGTACAGAGTCGAATTACAGCGGATATGTGCGAATTAGAGGCTGAATCGTGCGAAAATGAGCATAATTCGTTCAAAACGAGCAAAATTGTTCATTGTGGTGTTGAATTGTGCTCAGTTACGATAACTTAACATGACTAGATAGTACAGAGTCGAATTACAGCGGATATGTGCGAATTAGAGGCTGAATCGTGCGAAAATGAGCATAATTCGTGCAAAACGAGCAAAATTGTTCATTGTGGTGTCGAATTGTGCTCAGATAGGATAACTTAACATAACTAGATAGTACAGAGTCGAATTACAGCGGATATGTGCGAATTAGAGGCTGAATCGTGCGAAAATGAGCATAATTCGTTCAAAACGAGCAAAATTGTTCATTGTGGTGTTGAATTGTGCTCAGTTACGATAACTTAACATGACTAGATAGTACAGAGTCGAATTACAGCGGATCTGTGCGAATTAGAGGCTGAATAGTGCGAAAATGAGCATAATTCGTGCAAAACGAGCAAAATTGTTCATTGTGGTGTTGAATTGTGCTCAGATAGGATAACTTAACATAACTAGATAGTACAGAGTCGAATTACAGCGGATATGTGCGAATTAGAGGCAGAATCGTTCGAAAATGAGCAAAATTCGTTCAAAACGAGCAAAATTCGTGCAAAACGAGCAAAATTGTTCATTGTGGTGTTGAGTTGTGCTCAGATAGGATAACTTAACATAACTAGATAGTACAGAGTCGAATTACAGCGGATATGTGCGAATTAGAGGCTGAATCGTGCGAAAATGAGCATAATTCGTTCAAAACGAGCAAAAGTGTTCATTGTGGTGTTGAATTGTGCTCAGTTACGATAACTTAACATGACTAGATAGTACAGAGTCGAATTACAGCGGATATGTGCGAATTAGAGGCTGAATCGTGCGAAAATGAGCATAATTCGTGCAAAACGAGCAAAATTGTTCAGTGTGGTGTCGAATTGTGCTCAGATAGGATAACTTAACATAACTAGATAGTACAGAGTCGAATTACAGCGGATATGTGCGAATTAGAGGCTGAATCGTGCGAAAATGAGCATAATTCGTTCAAAACGAGCAAAATTGTACATTGTGGTGTTGAATTGTGCTCAGTTACGATAACTTAACATGACTAGATAGTACAGAGTCGAATTACAGCGGATATGTGCGAATTAGAGGCTGAATCGTGCGAAAATGAGCATAATTCGTGCAAAACGAGCAAAATTGTTCATTGTGGTGTTGAGTTGTGCTCAGATAGGATAACTTAACATAACTAGATAGTACAGAGTCGAATTACAGCGGATATGTGCGAATTAGAGGCTGAATCGTTCGAAAATGAGTAAAATTCGTTCGAAACGAGCAAAATTGTTCATTGTGGTGTTGAATTGTGCTCAGTTACGATAACTTAACATGACTAGATAGTACAGAGTCGAATTACAGCGGATATGTGCGAATTAGAGGCTGAATCGTGCGAAAATGAGCATAATTCGTTCAAAACGAGCAAAATTGTTCATTGTGGTGTTGAATTGTGCTCAGTTACGATAACTTAACATGACTAGATAGTACAGTGCCGAATTACAGCGGATATGTGCGAATTAGAGGCTGAATCGTGCGAAAATGAGCATAATTCGTGCAAAACGAGCAAAATTGTTCATTGTGGTGTCGAATTGTGCTCAGATAGGATAACTTAACATAACTAGATAGTACAGAGTCGAATTACAGCGGATATGTGCGAATTAGAGGCTGAATCGTGCGAAAATGAGCATAATTCGTGCAAAACGAGCAAAATTGTTCATTGTGGTGTTGAATTGTGCTCAGATAGGATAACTTAACATAACTAGATAGTACAGAGTCGAATTACAGCGGATATGTGCGAATTAGAGGCTGAATCGTGCGAAAATGAGCATAATTCGTTCAAAACGAGCAAAAGTGTTCATTGTGGTGTTGAATTGTGCTCAGTTACGATAACTTAACATGACTAGATAGTACAGAGTCGAATTACAGCGGATATGTGCGAATTAGAGGCTGAATCGTGCGAAAATGAGCATAATTCGTGCAAAACGAGCAAAATTGTTCAGTGTGGTGTCGAATTGTGCTCAGATAGGATAACTTAACATAACTAGATAGTACAGAGTCGAATTACAGCGGATATGTGCGAATTAGAGGCTGAATCGTGCGAAAATGAGCATAATTCGTTCAAAACGAGCAAAATTGTACATTGTGGTGTTGAATTGTGCTCAGTTACGATAACTTAACATGACTAGATAGTACAGAGTCGAATTACAGCGGATATGTGCGAATTAGAGGCTGAATCGTGCGAAAATGAGCATAATTCGTGCAAAACGAGCAAAATTGTTCATTGTGGTGTTGAGTTGTGCTCAGATAGGATAACTTAACATAACTAGATAGTACAGAGTCGAATTACAGCGGATATGTGCGAATTAGGGGCTGAATCGTGCGAAAATGAGCATAATTCGTTCAAAACGAGCAAAATTGTTCATTGTGGTGTTGAATTGTGCTCAGTTACGACAACTTAACATGACTAGATAGTACAGAGTCGAATTACAGCGGATATGTGCGAATTAGAGGCTGAATCGTGCGAAAATGAGCATAATTCGTGCAAAACGAGCAAAATTGTTCATTGTGGTGTCGAATTGTGCTCAGATAGGATAACTTAACATAACTAGATAGTACAGAGTCGAATTACAGCGGATATGTGCGAATTAGAGGCTGAATCGTGCGAAAATGAGCATAATTCGTGCAAAACGAGCAAAATTGTTCATTGTGGTGTTGAATTGTGCTCAGATAGGATAACTTAACATAACTAGATAGTACAGAGTCGAATTACAGCGGATATGTGCGAATTAGAGGCAGAATCGTTCGAAAATGAGCAAAATTCGTTCAAAACGAGCAAAATTCGTGCAAAACGAGCAAAATTGTTCATTGTGGTGTTGAGTTGTGCTCAGATAGGATAACTTAACATAACTAGATAGTACAGAGTCGAATTACAGCGGATATGTGCGAATTAGAGGCTGAATCGTTCGAAAATGAGCAAACTTCGTTCAAAACGAGCAAAATTGTTCATTTTGGTGTTGAATTGTGCTCAGTTACGATAACTTAACATGACTAGATAGTATAGAGTCGAATTACAGCGGATATGTGCGAATTAGAGGCTGAATCGTGCGAAAATCAGCATAATTCGTGCAAAACGAGCAAAATTGTTCATTGTGGTGTTGAATTGTGCTCAGATAGGATAACTTAACATAACTAGATAGTACAGAGTCGAATAGCAGCGGATATGTGCGAATTAGAGGCTGAATCGTGCGAAAATGAGCATAATTCGTTCAAAACGAGCAAAAGTGTTCATTGTGGTGTTGAATTGTGCTCAGTTACGATAACTTAACATGACTAGATAGTACAGAGTCGAATTACAGCGGATATGTGCGAATTAGAGGCTGAATCGTGCGAAAATGAGCATAATTCGTGCAAAACGAGCAAAATTGTTCATTGTGGTGTCGAATTGTGCTCAGATAGGATAACTTAACATAACTAGATAGTACAGAGTCGAATTACAGCGGATATGTGCGAATTAGAGGCTGAATCGTGCGAAAATGAGCATAATTCGTTCAAAACGAGCAAAATTGTACATTGTGGTGTTGAATTGTGCTCAGTTACGATAACTTAACATGACTAGATAGTACAGAGTCGAATTACAGCGGATATGTGCGAATTAGAGGCTGAATCGTGCGAAAATGAGCATAATTCGTGCAAAACGAGCAAAATTGTTCATTGTGGTGTTGAGTTGTGCTCAGATAGGATAACTTAACATAACTAGATAGTACAGAGTCGAATTACAGCGGATATGTGCGAATTAGAGGCTGAATCGTTCGAAAATGAGTAAAATTCGTTCGAAACGAGCAAAATTGTTCATTGTGGTGTTGAATTGTGCTCAGTTACGATAACTTAACATGACTAGATAGTACAGAGTCGAATTACAGCGGATATGTGCGAATTAGAGGCTGAATCGTGCGAAAATGAGCATAATTCGTTCAAAACGAGCAAAATTGTTCATTGTGGTGTTGAATTGTGCTCAGTTACGATAACTTAACATGACTAGATAGTACAGAGTCGAATTACAGCGGATATGTGCGAATTAGAGGCTGAATCGTGCGAAAATGAGCATAATTCGTGCAAAACGAGCAAAATTGTTCATTGTGGTGTCGAATTGTGCTCAGTTACGATAACTTAACATGACTAGATAGTACAGAGTCGAATTACAGCGGATATGTGCGAATTAGAGGCTGAATCGTGCGAAAATGAGCATAATTCGTGCAAAACGAGCAAAATTGTTCATTGTGGTGTCGAATTGTGCTCAGATAGGATAACTTAACATGACTAGATAGTACAGAGTCGATTTACAGCGGATATGTGCGAATTAGAGGCTGAATCGTGCGAAAATGAGCATAATTCGTGCAAAACGAGCAAAATTGTTCATTGTGGTGTTGAATTGTGCTCAGATAGGATAACTTAACATAACTAGATAGTACAGAGTCGAATTACAGCGGATATGTGCGAATTAGAGGCAGAATCGTTCGAAAATGAGCAAAATTCGTTCAAAACGAGCAAAATTCGTGCAAAACGAGCAAAATTGTTCATTGTGGTGTTGAGTTGTGCTCGGATAGGATAACTTAACATAACTAGATAGTACAGAGTCGAATTACAGCGGATATGTGCGAATTAGAGGCTGAATCGTTCGAAAATGAGCAAAATTCGTTCAAAACGAGCAAAATTCGTGCAAAACGAGCAAAATTGTTCATTGTGGTGTTGAGTTGTGCTGAGATAGGATAACTTAACATAACTAGATAGTACAGAGTCGAATTACAGCGGATATGTGCGAATTAGAGGCTGAATCGTGCGAAAATGAGCATAATTCGTGCAAAACGAGCAAAATTGTTCATTGTGGTGTTGAATTGTGCTCAATCACGATAACTTAACATGACTAGATAGTACAGAGTCGCATTACAGCGGATATGTGCGAATTAGAGGCAGAATCGTTCGAAAATGAGCAAAATTCGTTCAAAACGAGCAAAATTCGTGCAAAACGAGCAAAATTGTTCATTGTGGTGTTGAGTTGTGCTCGGATAGGATAACTTAACATAACTAGATAGTACAGAGTCGAATTACAGCGGATATGTGCGAATTAGAGGCTGAATCGTTCGAAAATGAGCAAAATTCGTGCAAAACGAGCAAAATTGTTCATTGTGGTGTTGAATTGTGCTCAGATAGGATAACTTAACATAACTAGATAGTACAGAGTCGAATTACAGCGGATATGTGCGAATTAGAGGCAGAATCGTTCGAAAATGAGCAAAATTCGTTCAAAACGAGCAAAATTCGTGCAAAACGAGCAAAATTGTTCATTGTGGTGTTGAGTTGTGCTCGGATAGGATAACTTAACATAACTAGATAGTACAGAGTCGAATTACAGCGGATATGTGCGAATTAGAGGCTGAATCGTTCGAAAATGAGCAAAATTCGTTCAAAACGAGCAAAATTCGTGCAAAACGAGCAAAATTGTTCATTGTGGTGTTGAGTTGTGCTCAGATAGGATAACTTAACATAACTAGATAGTACAGAGTCGAATTACAGCGGATATGTGCGAATTAGAGGCTGAATCGTGTGAAAATGAGCATAATTCGTGCAAAACGAGCAAAATTGTTCATTGTGGTGTTGAATTGCGCTCAATCACGATAACTTAACATGACTAGATAGTACAGAGTCGCATTACAGCGGATATGTGCGAATTAGAGGCTGAATCGTGCGAAAATGAGCATAATTCGTGCAAAACGAGCAAAATTGTTCATTGTGGTGTCGAATTGTGCTCAGATAGGATAACTTAACATAACTAGATAGTACAGAGTCGAATTACAGCGGATATGTGCGAATTAGAGGCTGAATCGTGCGAAAATGAGCATAATTCGTTCAAAACGAGCAAAATTGTTCATTGTGGTGTTGAATTGTGCTCAGTTACGATAATTTAACATGACTAGATAGTACAGAGTCGAATTACAGCGGATATGTGCGAATTAGAGGCAGAATCGTTCGAAAATGAGCAAAATTCGTTCAAAACGAGCAAAATTCGTGCAAAACGAGCAAAATTGTTCATTGTGGTGTCGAATTGTGCTCAGATAGGATAACTTAACATAACTAGATAGTACAGAGTCGAATTACAGCGGATATGTGCGAATTAGAGGCTGAATCGTGCGAAAATGAGCATAATTCGTGCAAAACGAGCAAAATTGTTCATTGTGGTGTTGAATTGTGCTCAGTTACGATAACTTAACATGACTAGATAGTACAGAGTCGCATTACAGCGGATATGTGCGAATTAGAGGCTGAATCGTGCGAAAATGAGCATAATTCGTGCAAAACGAGCAAAATTGTTCATTGTGGTGTCGAATTGTGCTCAGATAGGATAACTTAACATAACTAGATAGTACAGAGTCGAATTACAGCGGATATGTGCGAATTAGAGGCTGAATCGTGCGAAAATGAGCATAATTCGTTCAAAACGAGCAAAATTGTTCATTGTGGTGTTGAATTGTGCTCAGTTACGATAACTTAACATGACTAGATAGTACAGAGTCGAATTACAGCGGATATGTGCGAATTAGAGGCTGAATCGTGCGAAAATGAGCATAATTCGTTCAAAACGAGCAAAATTGTTCATTGTGGTGTTGAAGTGTGCTCAGTTACGATAACTTAACATGACTAGATAGTACAGAGTCGAATTACAGCGGATATGTGCGAACTAGAGGCTGAATCGTGCGAAAATGAGCATAATTCGTTCAAAACGAGCAAAATTGTTCATTGTGGTGTTGAATTGTGCTCAGATAGGATAACTTAACATGACTAGATAGTACAGAGTCGAATTACAGCGGATATGTGCGAATTAGAGGCTGAATCGTGCGAAAATGAGCATAATTCGTGCAAAACGAGCAAAATTGTTCATTGTGGTGTTGAATTGTGCTCAGATAGGATAAGTTAACATAACTAGATAGTACAGAGTCGAATTACAGCGGATATGTGCGAATTAGAGGCTGAATCGTGCGAAAATGTGCATAATTCGTTCAAAACGAGCAAAATTGTTCATTGTGGTGTTGAATTGTGCTCAGTTACGATAACTTAACATGACTAGATAGTACAGAGTCGAATTACAGCGGATATGTGCGAATTAGAGGCTGAATCGTGCGAAAATGAGCATAATTCGTGCAAAACGAGCAAAATTGTTCATTGTGGTGTTGAATTGTGCTCAGATAGGATAACTTAACATAACTAGATAGTACAGAGTCGAATTACAGCGGATATGTGCGAATTAGAGGCTGAATCGTGCGAAAATGAGCATAATTCGTTCAAAACGAGCAAAATTGTTCATTGTGGTGTTGAATTGTGCTCAGTTACGATAACTTAACATGACTAGATAGTACAGAGTCGAATTACAGCGGATATGTGCGAATTAGAGGCTGAATCGTGCGAAAATGAGCATAATTCGTTCAAAACGAGCAAAATTGTTCATTGTGGTGTTGAATTGTGCTCAGATAGGATAACTTAACATAACTAGATAGTACAGAGTCGAATTACAGCGGATATGTGCGAATTAGAGGCTGAATCGTTCGAAAATGAGCAAAATTCGTTCAAAACGAGCAAAATTCGTGCAAAACGAGCAAAATTGTTCATTGTGGTGTTGAATTGTGCTCAGTTACGATAACTTAACATGACTAGATAGTACAGAGTCGAATTACAGCGGATATGTGCGAATTAGAGGCTGAATCGTGCGAAAATGAGCATAATTCGTTCAAAACGAGCAAAATTGTTCATTGTGGTGTTGAATTGTGCTCAGTTACGATAACTTAACATGACTAGATAGTACAGAATCGAATTACAGCGGATATGTGCGAATTAGAGGCTGAATCGTTCGAAAATGTGCAAAATTCGTTCAAGACGAGCAAAATTCGTGCAAAACGAGCAAAATTGTTCATTGCGGTGTTGAATTGTGCTCAGTTACGATAACTTAACATGACTAGATAGTACAGAGTCGAATTACAGCGGATATGTGCGAATTAGAGGCTGAATCGTGCGAAAATGAGCATAATTCGTGCAAAACGAGCAAAATTGTTCATTGCGGTGTCGAATTGTGCTCAGATAAGATAACTTAACATAACTAGATAGTACAGAGTCGAATTACAGCGGATATGTGCGAATTAGAGGCTGAATCGTGCGAAAATGAGCATAATTCGTTCAAAACGAGCAAAATTGTTCATTGTGGTGTTGAATTGTGCTCAGTTACGATAACTTAACATGACTAGATAGTACAGAGTCGAATTACAGCGGATATGTGCGAATTAGAGGCTGAATCGTGCGAAAATGAGCATAATTCGTTCAAAACGAGCAAAATTGTTCATTGTGGTGTTGAATTGTGCTCAGATAGGATAACTTAACATAACTAGATAGTACAGAGTCGAATTACAGCGGATATGTGCGAATTAGAGGCTGAATCGTCCGAAAATGAGCATAATTCGTGCAAAACGAGCAAAATTGTTCATTGTGGTGTTGAATTGTGCTCAGATAGGATAACTTAACATAACTAGATAGTACAGAGTCGAATTACAGCGGATATGTGACAATTAGAGGCAGAATCGTTCGAAAATGAGCAAAATTCGTTCAAAACGAGCAAAATTCGTGCAAAACGAGCAAAATTGTTCATTGTGGTGTTGAGTTGTGCTCAGATAGGATAACTTAACATAACTAGATAGTACAGAGTCGAATTACAGCGGATATGTGCGAATTAGAGGCTGAATCGTGCGAAAATGAGCATAATTCGTTCAAAACGAGCAAAATTGTTCATTGCGGTGTTGAATTGTGCTCAGTTACGATAACTTAACATGACTAGATAGTACAGAGTCGAATTGCATCGGATATGTGCGAATTAGAGGCTGAATCGTGCGAAAATGAGCATAATTCGTGCAAAACGAGCAAAATTGTTCGTAGTGGTGTTGAATTGTGCTCTGATAGGATAACTTAACATAAGTAGATAGTACAGAGTCGAATTACAGCGGATATGTGCGAATTAGAGGCTGAATCGTTCGAAAATGAGCAAAATTCGTTCAAAACGAGCAAAATTGTTCATTGCGGTGTTGAATTGTGCTCAGTTACGATAACTTATCATGACTAGATAGTACAGAGTCGAATTACAGCGGATATGTGCGAATTAGAGGCTGAATCGTCCGAAAATGAGCATAATTCGTGCAAAACGAGCAAAATTGTTCATTGTGGTGTTGAATTGTGCTCAGATAGGATAACTTAACATAACTAGATAGTACAGAGTCGAATTACAGCGGATATGTGCGAATTAGAGGCTGAATCGTCCGAAAATGAGCATAATTCGTGCAAAACGAGCAAAATTGTTCATTGTGGTGTTGAATTGTGCTCAGATAGGATAACTTAACATAACTAGATAGTACAGAGTCGAATTACAGCGGATATGTGCGCATTAGAGGCTGAATTGTTCGAAAATGAGCAAAATTCGTTCAAAACGAGCAAAATTCGTGCAAAACGAGCAAAATTGTTCATTGTGGTGTTGAGTTGTGCTCAGATAGGATAACTTAACATAACTAGATAGTACAGAGCCGAATTACAGCGGATATGTGCGAATTAGAGGCTGAATTGTTCGAAAATGAGCAAAATTCGTTCAAAACGAGCAAAATTCGTGCAAAACGAGCAAAATTGTTCATTGTGGTGTTGAATTGTGCTCAGATAGGATAACTTAACATAACTAGATAGTACAGAGTCGAATTACAGCGGATATGTGCGAATTAGAGGCTGAATCGTGCGAAAATGAGCATAATTCGTTCAAAACGAGCAAAATTGTTCATTGCGGTGTTGAATTGTGCTCAGTTACGATAACTTAACATGACTAGATAGTACAGAGTCGAATTACAGCGGATATGTGCGAATTAGAGGCTGAATCGTGCGAAAATGAGCATAATTCGTGCAAAACGAGCAAAATTGTTCATTGTGGTGTTGAATTGTGCTCAGATAGGATAACTTAACATAACTAGATAGTACAGAGTCGAATTACAGCGGATATGTGACAATTAGAGGCAGAATCGTTCGAAAATGAGCAAAATTCGTTCAAAACGAGCAAAATTCGTGCAAAACGAGCAAAATTGTTCATTGTGGTGTTGAGTTGTGCTCAGATAGGATAACTTAACATAACTAGATAGTACAGAGTCGAATTACAGCGGATATGTGCGAATTAGAGGCTGAATCGTTCGAAAATGAGCAAAATTCGTTCAAAACGAGCAAAATTGTTCATTGCGGTGTTGAATTGTGCTCAGTTACGATAACTTATCATGACTAGATAGTACAGAGTCGAATTACAGCGGATATGTGCGAATTAGAGGCTGAATCGTCCGAAAATGAGCATAATTCGTGCAAAACGAGCAAAATTGTTCATTGTGGTGTTGAATTGCGCTCAATCACGATAACTTAACATGACTAGATAGTACAGAGTCGCATTACAGCGGATATGTGCGAATTAGAGGCTGAATCGTGCGAAAATGAGCATAATTCGTGCAAAACGAGCAAAATTGTTCATTGTGGTGTCGAATTGTGCTCAGATAGGATAACTTAACATAACTAGATAGTACAGAGTCGAATTACAGCGGATATGTGCGAATTAGAGGCTGAATCGTGCGAAAATGAGCATAATTCGTTCAAAACGAGCAAAATTGTTCATTGTGGTGTTGAATTGTGCTCAGTTACGATAATTTAACATGACTAGATAGTACAGAGTCGAATTACAGCGGATATGTGCGAATTAGAGGCAGAATCGTTCGAAAATGAGCAAAATTCGTTCAAAACGAGCAAAATTCGTGCAAAACGAGCAAAATTGTTCATTGTGGTGTCGAATTGTGCTCAGATAGGATAACTTAACATAACTAGATAGTACAGAGTCGAATTACAGCGGATATGTGCGAATTAGAGGCTGAATCGTGCGAAAATGAGCATAATTCGTGCAAAACGAGCAAAATTGTTCATTGTGGTGTTGAATTGTGCTCAGTTACGATAACTTAACATGACTAGATAGTACAGAGTCGCATTACAGCGGATATGTGCGAATTAGAGGCTGAATCGTGCGAAAATGAGCATAATTCGTGCAAAACGAGCAAAATTGTTCATTGTGGTGTCGAATTGTGCTCAGATAGGATAACTTAACATAACTAGATAGTACAGAGTCGAATTACAGCGGATATGTGCGAATTAGAGGCTGAATCGTGCGAAAATGAGCATAATTCGTTCAAAACGAGCAAAATTGTTCATTGTGGTGTTGAATTGTGCTCAGTTACGATAACTTAACATGACTAGATAGTACAGAGTCGAATTACAGCGGATATGTGCGAATTAGAGGCTGAATCGTGCGAAAATGAGCATAATTCGTTCAAAACGAGCAAAATTGTTCATTGTGGTGTTGAATTGTGCTCAGTTACGATAACTTAACATGACTAGATAGTACAGAGTCGAATTACAGCGGATATGTGCGAACTAGAGGCTGAATCGTGCGAAAATGAGCATAATTCGTTCAAAACGAGCAAAATTGTTCATTGTGGTGTTGAATTGTGCTCAGATAGGATAACTTAACATGACTAGATAGTACAGAGTCGAATTACAGCGGATATGTGCGAATTAGAGGCTGAATCGTGCGAAAATGAGCATAATTCGTGCAAAACGAGCAAAATTGTTCATTGTGGTGTTGAATTGTGCTCAGATAGGATAAGTTAACATAACTAGATAGTACAGAGTCGAATTACAGCGGATATGTGCGAATTAGAGGCTGAATCGTGCGAAAATGTGCATAATTCGTTCAAAACGAGCAAAATTGTTCATTGTGGTGTTGAATTGTGCTCAGTTACGATAACTTAACATGACTAGATAGTACAGAGTCGAATTACAGCGGATATGTGCGAATTCGAGGCTGAATCGTGCGAAAATGAGCATAATTCGTGCAAAACGAGCAAAATTGTTCATTGTGGTGTTGAATTGTGCTCAGATAGGATAACTTAACATAACTAGATAGTACAGAGTCGAATTACAGCGGATATGTGCGAATTAGAGGCTGAATCGTGCGAAAATGAGCATAATTCGTTCAAAACGAGCAAAATTGTTCATTGTGGTGTTGAATTGTGCTCAGTTACGATAACTTAACATGACTAGATAGTACAGAGTCGAATTACAGCGGATATGTGCGAATTAGAGGCTGAATCGTGCGAAAATGAGCATAATTCGTTCAAAACGAGCAAAATTGTTCATTGTGGTGTTGAATTGTGCTCAGATAGGATAACTTAACATAACTAGATAGTACAGAGTCGAATTACAGCGGATATGTGCGAATTAGAGGCTGAATCGTTCGAAAATGAGCAAAATTCGTTCAAAACGAGCAAAATTCGTGCAAAACGAGCAAAATTGTTCATTGTGGTGTTGAATTGTGCTCAGTTACGATAACTTAACATGACTAGATAGTACAGAGTCGAATTACAGCGGATATGTGCGAATTAGAGGCTGAATCGTGCGAAAATGAGCATAATTCGTTCAAAACGAGCAAAATTGTTCATTGTGGTGTTGAATTGTGCTCAGTTACGATAACTTAACATGACTAGATAGTACAGAATCGAATTACAGCGGATATGTGCGAATTAGAGGCTGAATCGTTCGAAAATGTGCAAAATTCGTTCAAGACGAGCAAAATTCGTGCAAAACGAGCAAAATTGTTCATTGCGGTGTTGAATTGTGCTCAGTTACGATAACTTAACATGACTAGATAGTACAGAGTCGAATTACAGCGGATATGTGCGAATTAGAGGCTGAATCGTGCGAAAATGAGCATAATTCGTGCAAAACGAGCAAAATTGTTCATTGCGGTGTCGAATTGTGCTCAGATAAGATAACTTAACATAACTAGATAGTACAGAGTCGAATTACAGCGGATATGTGCGAATTAGAGGCTGAATCGTGCGAAAATGAGCATAATTCGTTCAAAACGAGCAAAATTGTTCATTGTGGTGTTGAATTGTGCTCAGTTACGATAACTTAACATGACTAGATAGTACAGAGTCGAATTACAGCGGATATGTGCGAATTAGAGGCTGAATCGTGCGAAAATGAGCATAATTCGTTCAAAACGAGCAAAATTGTTCATTGTGGTGTTGAATTGTGCTCAGATAGGATAACTTAACATAACTAGATAGTACAGAGTCGAATTACAGCGGATATGTGCGAATTAGAGGCTGAATCGTCCGAAAATGAGCATAATTCGTGCAAAACGAGCAAAATTGTTCATTGTGGTGTTGAATTGTGCTCAGATAGGATAACTTAACATAACTAGATAGTACAGAGTCGAATTACAGCGGATATGTGACAATTAGAGGCAGAATCGTTCGAAAATGAGCAAAATTCGTTCAAAACGAGCAAAATTCGTGCAAAACGAGCAAAATTGTTCATTGTGGTGTTGAGTTGTGCTCAGATAGGATAACTTAACATAACTAGATAGTACAGAGTCGAATTACAGCGGATATGTGCGAATTAGAGGCTGAATCGTGCGAAAATGAGCATAATTCGTTCAAAACGAGCAAAATTGTTCATTGCGGTGTTGAATTGTGCTCAGTTACGATAACTTAACATGACTAGATAGTACAGAGTCGAATTGCATCAGATATGTGCGAATTAGAGGCTGAATCGTGCGAAAATGAGCATAATTCGTGCAAAACGAGCAAAATTGTTCGTAGTGGTGTTGAATTGTGCTCTGATAGGATAACTTAACATAAGTAGATAGTACAGAGTCGAATTACAGCGGATATGTGCGAATTAGAGGCTGAATCGTTCGAAAATGAGCAAAATTCGTTCAAAACGAGCAAAATTGTTCATTGCGGTGTTGAATTGTGCTCAGTTACGATAACTTATCATGACTAGATAGTACAGAGTCGAATTACAGCGGATATGTGCGAATTAGAGGCTGAATCGTCCGAAAATGAGCATAATTCGTGCAAAACGAGCAAAATTGTTCATTGTGGTGTTGAATTGTGCTCAGATAGGATAACTTAACATAACTAGATAGTACAGAGTCGAATTACAGCGGATATGTGCGAATTAGAGGCTGAATCGTCCGAAAATTAGCATAATTCGTGCAAAACGAGCAAAATTGTTCATTGTGGTGTTGAATTGTGCTCAGATAGGATAACTTAACATAACTAGATAGTACAGAGTCGAATTACAGCGGATATGTGCGCATTAGAGGCTGAATTGTTCGAAAATGAGCAAAATTCGTTCAAAACGAGCAAAATTCGTGCAAAACGAGCAAAATTGTTCATTGTGGTGTTGAGTTGTGCTCAGATAGGATAACTTAACATAACTAGATAGTACAGAGTCGAATTACAGCGGATATGTGCGAATTAGAGGCTGAATTGTTCGAAAATGAGCAAAATTCGTGCAAAACGAGCAAAATTGTTCATTGTGGTGTTGAATTGTGCTCAGATAGGATAACTTAACATAACTAGATAGTACAGAGTCGAATTACAGCGGATATGTGCGAATTAGAGGCTGAATCGTGCGAAAATGAGCATAATTCGTTCAAAACGAGCAAAATTGTTCATTGCGGTGTTGAATTGTGCTCAGTTACGATAACTTAACATGACTAGATAGTACAGAGTCGAATTACAGCGGATATGTGCGAATTAGAGGCTGAATCGTGCGAAAATGAGCATAATTCGTGCAAAACGAGCAAAATTGTTCATTGTGGTGTTGAATTGTGCTCAGATAGGATAACTTAACATAACTAGATAGTACAGAGTCGAATTACAGCGGATATGTGACAATTAGAGGCAGAATCGTTCGAAAATGAGCAAAATTCGTTCAAAACGAGCAAAATTCGTGCAAAACGAGCAAAATTGTTCATTGTGGTGTTGAGTTGTGCTCAGATAGGATAACTTAACATAACTAGATAGTACAGAGTCGAATTACAGCGGATATGTGCGAATTAGAGGCTGAATCGTGCGAAAATGAGCATAATTCGTTCAAAACGAGCAAAATTGTTCATTGCGGTGTTGAATTGTGCTCAGTTACGATAACTTAACATGACTAGATAGTACAGAGTCGAATTGCATCGGATATGTGCGAATTAGAGGCTGAATCGTGCGAAAATGAGCATAATTCGTGCAAAACGAGCAAAATTGTTCGTAGTGGTGTTGAATTGTGCTCTGATAGGATAACTTAACATAAGTAGATAGTACAGAGTCGAATTACAGCGGATATGTGCGAATTAGAGGCTGAATCGTTCGAAAATGAGCAAAATTCGTTCAAAACGAGCAAAATTGTTCATTGCGGTGTTGAATTGTGCTCAGTTACGATAACTTATCATGACTAGATAGTACAGAGTCGAATTACAGCGGATATGTGCGAATTAGAGGCTGAATCGTCCGAAAATGAGCATAATTCGTGCAAAACGAGCAAAATTGTTCATTGTGGTGTTGAATTGTGCTCAGATAGGATAACTTAACATAACTAGATAGTACAGAGTCGAATTACAGCGGATATGTGCGAATTAGAGGCTGAATCGTTCGAAAATGAGCAAAAATCGTTCAAAACGAGCAAAATTCGTGCAAAACGAGCAAAATTGCTCATTGTGGTGTTGAGTTGTGCTCAGATAGGATAACTTAACATAACTAGATAGTACAGAGTCGAATTACAGCGGATATGTGCGAATTAGAGGCAGAATCGTTCGAAAATGAGCAAAATTCGTTCAAAACGAGCAAAATTCGTGCAAAACGAGCAAAATTGTTCATTGTGGTGTTGAGTTGTGCTCAGATAGGATAACTTAACATAACTAGATAGTACAGAGTCGAATTACAGCGGATATGTGCGAATTAGAGGCTGAATCGTCCGAAAATGAGCATAATTCGTGCAAAACGAGCAAAATTGTTCATTGTGGTGTTGAGTTGTGCTCAGATAGGATAACTTAACATAACTAGATAGTACAGAGTCGAATTACAGCGGATATGTGCGAATTAGAGGCTGAATTGTTCGAAAATGAGCAAAATTCGTTCAAAACGAGCAAAATTCGTGCAAAACGAGCAAAATTGTTCATTGTGGTGTCGAATTGTGCTCAGATAGGATAACTTAACATAACTAGATAGTACAGAGTCGAATTACAGCGGATATGTGCGAATTAGAGGCTGAATCGTGCGAAAATGAGCATAATTCGTTCAAAACGAGCAAAATTGTTCATTGTGGTGTTGAATTGTGCTCAGTTACGATAACTTAACATGACTGGATAGTACAGAGTCGAATTACAGCGGATATGTGCGAATTAGAGGCTGAATCGTGCGAAAATGAGCATAATTCGTTCAAAACGAGCAAAATTGTTCATTGTGGTGTTGAATTGTGCTCAGTTACGATAACTTAACATGACTAGATAGTACAGAGTCGAATTACAGCGGATATGTGCGAATTAGAGGCTGAATCGTGCGAAAATGAGCATAATTCGTTCAAAACGAGCAAAATTGTTCATTGTGGTGTTGAATTGTGCTCAGTTACGATAACTTAACATGACTAGATAGTACAGAGTCGAATTACAGCGGATATGTGCGAATTAGAGGCTGAATCGTGCGAAAATGAGCATAATTCGTTCAAAACGAGCAAAATTCGTGCAAAACGAGCAAAATTGTTCATTGGCGTGTTGAATTGTGCTCAGATAGGATAACTTAACATAACTAGATAGTACAGAGTCGAATTACAGCGGATATGTGCGAATTAGAGGCTGAATCGTCCGAAAATGAGCATAATTCGTGCAAAACGAGCAAAATTGTTCATTGTGGTGTTGAATTGTGCTCAGATAGGATAACTTAACATAACTAGATAGTACAGAGTCGAATTACAGCGGATATGTGCGAATTAGAGGCAGAATCGTTCGAAAATGAGCAAAATTCGTTCAAAACGAGCAAAATTCGTGCAAAACGAGCAAAATTGTTCATTGTGGTGTTGAGTTGTGCTCAGATAGGATAACTTAACATAACTAGATAGTACAGAGTCGAATTACAGCGGATATGTGCGAATTAGAGGCTGAATTGTTCGAAAATGAGCAAAATTCGTTCAAAACGAGCAAAATTCGTGCAAAACGAGCAAAATTGTTCATTGTGGTGTTGAATTGTGCTCAGATAGGATAACTTAACATAACTAGATAGTACAGAGTCGAATTACAGCGGATATGTGCGAATTAGAGGCTGAATCGTGCGAAAATGAGCATAATTCGTTCAAAACGAGCAAAATTCTTCATTGTGGTGTTGAATTGTGCTCAGATAGGATAACTTAACATAACTAGATAGTACAGAGTCGAATTACAGCGGATATGTGCGAATGAGAGGCTGAATCGTGCGAAAATGAGCATAATTCGTTCAAAACGAGCAAAATTGTTCATTGCGGTGTTGAATTGTGCTCAGTTACGATAACTTAACATGACTAGATAGTACAGAGTCGAATTACAGCGGATATGTGCGAATTAGAGGCTGAATCGTGCGAAAATGAGCATAATTCGTGCAAAACGAGCAAAATTGTTCATTGTGGTGTTGAATTGTGCTCAGATATGATAACTTAACATAACTAGATAGTACAGAGTCGAATTACAGCGGATATGTGCGAATTAGAGGCTGAATCGTTCGAAAATGAGCAAAATTCGTTCAAAACGAGCAAAATTCGTGCATAACGAGCAAAATTGTTCATTGTGTTGTTAAATTGTGCTCAGTTACGATAACTTAACATGACTAGATAGTACAGAGTCGAATTACAGCGGATATGTGCGAATTAGAGGCTGAATCGTGCGAAAATGAGCATAATTCGTGCAAAACGAGCAAAATTGTTCATTGTGGTGTTGAATTGTGCTCAATCACGATAACTTAACATGACTAGATAGTACAGAGTCGCATTACAGCGGATATGTGCGAATTAGAGGCAGAATCGTTCGAAAATGAGCAAAATTCGTTCAAAACGAGCAAAATTCGTGCAAAACGAGCAAAATTGTTCATTGTGGTGTTGAGTTGTGCTCGGATAGGATAACTTAACATAACTAGATAGTACAGAGTCGAATTACAGCGGATATGTGCGAATTAGAGGCTGAATCGTTCGAAAATGAGCATAATTCGTGCAAAACGAGCAAAATTGTTCATTGTGGTGTTGAATTGTGCTCAGTTACGATAACTTAACATGACTAGATAGTACAGAGTCGCATTACAGCGGATATGTGCGAATTAGAGGCTGAATCGTGCGAAAATGAGCATAATTCGTGCAAAACGAGCAAAATTGTTCATTGTGGTGTCGAATTGTGCTCAGATAGGATAACTTAACATAACTAGATAGTACAGAGTCGAATTACAGCGGATATGTGCGAATTAGAGGCTGAATCGTGCGAAAATGAGCATAATTCGTTCAAAACGAGCAAAATTGTTCATTGTGGTGTTGAATTGTGCTCAGTTACGATAACTTAACATGACTAGATAGTACAGAGTCGAATTACAGCGGATATGTGCGAATTAGAGGCTGAATCGTGCGAAAATGAGCATAATTCGTTCAAAACGAGCAAAATTGTTCATTGTGGTGTTGAATTGTGCTCAGTTACGATAACTTAACATGACTAGATAGTACAGAGTCGAATTACAGCGGATATGTGCGAACTAGAGGCTGAATCGTGCGAAAATGAGCATAATTCGTTCAAAACGAGCAAAATTGTTCATTGTGGTGTTGAATTGTGCTCAGATAGGATAACTTAACATGACTAGATAGTACAGAGTCGAATTACAGCGGATATGTGCGAATTAGAGGCTGAATCGTGCGAAAATGAGCATAATTCGTGCAAAACGAGCAAAATTGTTCATTGTGGTGTTGAATTGTGCTCAGATAGGATAAGTTAACATAACTAGATAGTACAGAGTCGAATTACAGCGGATATGTGCGAATTAGAGGCTGAATCGTGCGAAAATGTGCATAATTCGTTCAAAACGAGCAAAATTGTTCATTGTGGTGTTGAATTGTGCTCAGTTACGATAACTTAACATGACTAGATAGTACAGAGTCGCATTACAGCGGATATGTGCGAATTAGAGGCTGAATCGTGCGAAAATGAGCATAATTCGTGCAAAACGAGCAAAATTGTTCATTGTGGTGTCGAATTGTGCTCAGATAGGATAACTTAACATAACTAGATAGTACAGAGTCGAATTACAGCGGATATGTGCGAATTAGAGGCTGAATCGTGCGAAAATGAGCATAATTCGTTCAAAACGAGCAAAATTGTTCATTGTGGTGTTGAATTGTGCTCAGTTACGATAATTTAACATGACTAGATAGTACAGAGTCGAATTACAGCGGATATGTGCGAATTAGAGGCAGAATCGTTCGAAAATGAGCAAAATTCGTTCAAAACGAGCAAAATTCGTGCAAAACGAGCAAAATTGTTCATTGTGGTGTCGAATTGTGCTCAGATAGGATAACTTAACATAACTAGATAGTACAGAGTCGAATTACAGCGGATATGTGCGAATTAGAGGCTGAATCGTGCGAAAATGAGCATAATTCGTGCAAAACGAGCAAAATTGTTCATTGTGGTGTTGAATTGTGCTCAGTTACGATAACTTAACATGACTAGATAGTACAGAGTCGCATTACAGCGGATATGTGCGAATTAGAGGCTGAATCGTGCGAAAATGAGCATAATTCGTGCAAAACGCGCAAAATTGTTCATTGTGGTGTCGAATTGTGCTCAGATAGGATAACTTAACATAACTAGATAGTACAGAGTCGAATTACAGCGGATATGTGCGAATTAGAGGCTGAATCGTGCGAAAATGAGCATAATTCGTTCAAAACGAGCAAAATTGTTCATTGTGGTGTTGAATTGTGCTCAGTTACGATAACTTAACATGACTAGATAGTACAGAGTCGAATTACAGCGGATATGTGCGAATTAGAGGCTGAATCGTGCGAAAATGAGCATAATTCGTTCAAAACGAGCAAAATTGTTCATTGTGGTGTTGAATTGTGCTCAGTTACGATAACTTAACATGACTAGATAGTACAGAGTCGAATTACAGCGGATATGTGCGAACTAGAGGCTGAATCGTGCGAAAATGAGCATAATTCGTTCAAAACGAGCAAAATTGTTCATTGTGGTGTTGAATTGTGCTCAGATAGGATAACTTAACATGACTAGATAGTACAGAGTCGAATTACAGCGGATATGTGCGAATTAGAGGCTGAATCGTGCGAAAATGAGCATAATTCGTGCAAAACGAGCAAAATTGTTCATTGTGGTGTTGAATTGTGCTCAGATAGGATAAGTTAACATAACTAGATAGTACAGAGTCGAATTACAGCGGATATGTGCGAATTAGAGGCTGAATCGTGCGAAAATGTGCATAATTCGTTCAAAACGAGCAAAATTGTTCATTGTGGTGTTGAATTGTGCTCAGTTACGATAACTTAACATGACTAGATAGTACAGAGTCGAATTACAGCGGATATGTGCGAATTAGAGGCTGAATCGTGCGAAAATGAGCATAATTCGTTCAAAACGAGCAAAATTGTTCATTGTGGTGTTGAATTGTGCTCAGTTACGATAACTTAACATGACTAGATAGTACAGAATCGAATTACAGCGGATATGTGCGAATTAGAGGCTGAATCGTTCGAAAATGTGCAAAATTCGTTCAAGACGAGCAAAATTCGTGCAAAACGAGCAAAATTGTTCATTGCGGTGTTGAATTGTGCTCAGTTACGATAACTTAACATGACTAGATAGTACAGAGTCGAATTACAGCGGATATGTGCGAATTAGAGGCTGAATCGTGCGAAAATGAGCATAATTCGTGCAAAACGAGCAAAATTGTTCATTGCGGTGTCGAATTGTGCTCAGATAAGATAACTTAACATAACTAGATAGTACAGAGTCGAATTACAGCGGATATGTGCGAATTAGAGGCTGAATCGTGCGAAAATGAGCATAATTCGTTCAAAACGAGCAAAATTGTTCATTGTGGTGTTGAATTGTGCTCAGTTACGATAACTTAACATGACTAGATAGTACAGAGTCGAATTACAGCGGATATGTGCGAATTAGAGGCTGAATCGTGCGAAAATGAGCATAATTCGTTCAAAACGAGCAAAATTGTTCATTGTGGTGTTGAATTGTGCTCAGATAGGATAACTTAACATAACTAGATAGTACAGAGTCGAATTACAGCGGATATGTGCGAATTAGAGGCTGAATCGTCCGAAAATGAGCATAATTCGTGCAAAACGAGCAAAATTGTTCATTGTGGTGTTGAATTGTGCTCAGATAGGATAACTTAACATAACTAGATAGTACAGAGTCGAATTACAGCGGATATGTGACAATTAGAGGCAGAATCGTTCGAAAATGAGCAAAATTCGTTCAAAACGAGCAAAATTCGTGCAAAACGAGCAAAATTGTTCATTGTGGTGTTGAGTTGTGCTCAGATAGGATAACTTAACATAACTAGATAGTACAGAGTCGAATTACAGCGGATATGTGCGAATTAGAGGCTGAATCGTGCGAAAATGAGCATAATTCGTTCAAAACGAGCAAAATTGTTCATTGCGGTGTTGAATTGTGCTCAGTTACGATAACTTAACATGACTAGATAGTACAGAGTCGAATTGCATCGGATATGTGCGAATTAGAGGCTGAATCGTGCGAAAATGAGCATAATTCGTGCAAAACGAGCAAAATTGTTCGTAGTGGTGTTGAATTGTGCTCTGATAGGATAACTTAACATAAGTAGATAGTACAGAGTCGAATTACAGCGGATATGTGCGAATTAGAGGCTGAATCGTTCGAAAATGAGCAAAATTCGTTCAAAACGAGCAAAATTGTTCATTGCGGTGTTGAATTGTGCTCAGTTACGATAACTTATCATGACTAGATAGTACAGAGTCGAATTACAGCGGATATGTGCGAATTAGAGGCTGAATCGTCCGAAAATGAGCATAATTCGTGCAAAACGAGCAAAATTGTTCATTGTGGTGTTGAATTGTGCTCAGATAGGATAACTTAACATAACTAGATAGTACAGAGTCGAATTACAGCGGATATGTGCGAATTAGAGGCTGAATCGTCCGAAAATGAGCATAATTCGTGCAAAACGAGCAAAATTGTTCATTGTGGTGTTGAATTGTGCTCAGATAGGATAACTTAACATAACTAGATAGTACAGAGTCGAATTACAGCGGATATGTGCGCATTAGAGGCTGAATTGTTCGAAAATGAGCAAAATTCGTTCAAAACGAGCAAAATTCGTGCAAAACGAGCAAAATTGTTCATTGTGGTGTTGAGTTGTGCTCAGATAGGATAACTTAACATAACTAGATAGTACAGAGTCGAATTACAGCGGATATGTGCGAATTAGAGGCTGAATTGTTCGAAAATGAGCAAAATTCGTTCAAAACGAGCAAAATTCGTGCAAAACGAGCAAAATTGTTCATTGTGGTGTTGAATTGTGCTCAGATAGGATAACTTAACATAACTAGATAGTACAGAGTCGAATTACAGCGGATATGTGCGAATTAGAGGCTGAATCGTGCGAAAATGAGCATAATTCGTTCAAAACGAGCAAAATTGTTCATTGCGGTGTTGAATTGTGCTCAGTTACGATAACTTAACATGACTAGATGGTACAGAGTCGAATTACAGCGGATATGTGCGAATTAGAGGCTGAATCGTGCGAAAATGAGCATAATTCGTGCAAAACGAGCAAAATTGTTCATTGTGGTGTTGAATTGTGCTCAGATAGGATAACTTAACATAACTAGATAGTACAGAGTCGAATTACAGCGGATATGTGACAATTAGAGGCAGAATCGTTCGAAAATGAGCAAAATTCGTTCAAAACGAGCAAAATTCGTGCAAAACGAGCAAAATTGTTCATTGTGGTGTTGAGTTGTGCTCAGATAGGATAACTTAACATAACTAGATAGTACAGAGTCGAATTACAGCGGATATGTGCGAATTAGAGGCTGAATCGTGCGAAAATGAGCATAATTCGTTCAAAACGAGCAAAATTGTTCATTGCGGTGTTGAATTGTGCTCAGTTACGATAACTTAACATGACTAGATAGTACAGAGTCGAATTGCATCGGATATGTGCGAATTAGAGGCTGAATCGTGCGAAAATGAGCATAATTCGTGCAAAACGAGCAAAATTGTTCGTAGTGGTGTTGAATTGTGCTCTGATAGGATAACTTAACATAAGTAGATAGTACAGAGTCGAATTACAGCGGATATGTGCGAATTAGAGGCTGAATCGTTCGAAAATGAGCAAAATTCGTTCAAAACGAGCAAAATTGTTCATTGCGGTGTTGAATTGTGCTCAGTTACGATAACTTATCATGACTAGATAGTACAGAGTCGAATTACAGCGGATATGTGCGAATTAGAGGCTGAATCGTCCGAAAATGAGCATAATTCGTGCAAAACGAGCAAAATTGTTCATTGTGGTGTTGAATTGCGCTCAATCACGATAACTTAACATGACTAGATAGTACAGAGTCGCATTACAGCGGATATGTGCGAATTAGAGGCTGAATCGTGCGAAAATGAGCATAATTCGTGCAAAACGAGCAAAATTGTTCATTGTGGTGTCGAATTGTGCTCAGATAGGATAACTTAACATAACTAGATAGTACAGAGTCGAATTACAGCGGATATGTGCGAATTAGAGGCTGAATCGTGCGAAAATGAGCATAATTCGTTCAAAACGAGCAAAATTGTTCATTGTGGTGTTGAATTGTGCTCAGTTACGATAATTTAACATGACTAGATAGTACAGAGTCGAATTACAGCGGATATGTGCGAATTAGAGGCAGAATCGTTCGAAAATGAGCAAAATTCGTTCAAAACGAGCAAAATTCGTGCAAAACGAGCAAAATTGTTCATTGTGGTGTCGAATTGTGCTCAGATAGGATAACTTAACATAACTAGATAGTACAGAGTCGAATTACAGCGGATATGTGCGAATTAGAGGCTGAATCGTGCGAAAATGAGCATAATTCGTGCAAAACGAGCAAAATTGTTCATTGTGGTGTTGAATTGTGCTCAGTTACGATAACTTAACATGACTAGATAGTACAGAGTCGCATTACAGCGGATATGTGCGAATTAGAGGCTGAATCGTGCGAAAATGAGCATAATTCGTGCAAAACGAGCAAAATTGTTCATTGTGGTGTCGAATTGTGCTCAGATAGGATAACTTAACATAACTAGATAGTACAGAGTCGAATTACAGCGGATATGTGCGAATTAGAGGCTGAATCGTGCGAAAATGAGCATAATTCGTTCAAAACGAGCAAAATTGTTCATTGTGGTGTTGAATTGTGCTCAGTTACGATAACTTAACATGACTAGATAGTACAGAGTCGAATTACAGCGGATATGTGCGAATTAGAGGCTGAATCGTGCGAAAATGAGCATAATTCGTTCAAAACGAGCAAAATTGTTCATTGTGGTGTTGAATTGTGCTCAGTTACGATAACTTAACATGACTAGATAGTACAGAGTCGAATTACAGCGGATATGTGCGAACTAGAGGCTGAATCGTGCGAAAATGAGCATAATTCGTTCAAAACGAGCAAAATTGTTCATTGTGGTGTTGAATTGTGCTCAGATAGGATAACTTAACATGACTAGATAGTACAGAGTCGAATTACAGCGGATATGTGCGAATTAGAGGCTGAATCGTGCGAAAATGAGCATAATTCGTGCAAAACGAGCAAAATTGTTCATTGTGGTGTTGAATTGTGCTCAGATAGGATAAGTTAACATAACTAGATAGTACAGAGTCGAATTACAGCGGATATGTGCGAATTAGAGGCTGAATCGTGCGAAAATGTGCATAATTCGTTCAAAACGAGCAAAATTGTTCATTGTGGTGTTGAATTGTGCTCAGTTACGATAACTTAACATGACTAGATAGTACAGAGTCGAATTACAGCGGATATGTGCGAATTAGAGGCTGAATCGTGCGAAAATGAGCATAATTCGTGCAAAACGAGCAAAATTGTTCATTGTGGTGTTGAATTGTGCTCAGATAGGATAACTTAACATAACTAGATAGTACAGAGTCGAATTACAGCGGATATGTGCGAATTAGAGGCTGAATCGTGCGAAAATGAGCATAATTCGTTCAAAACGAGCAAAATTGTTCATTGTGGTGTTGAATTGTGCTCAGTTACGATAACTTAACATGACTAGATAGTACAGAGTCGAATTACAGCGGATATGTGCGAATTAGAGGCTGAATCGTCCGAAAATGAGCATAATTCGTGCAAAACGAGCAAAATTGTTCATTGTGGTGTTGAATTGCGCTCAATCACGATAACTTAACATGACTAGATAGTACAGAGTCGCATTACAGCGGATATGTGCGAATTAGAGGCTGAATCGTGCGAAAATGAGCATAATTCGTGCAAAACGAGCAAAATTGTTCATTGTGGTGTCGAATTGTGCTCAGATAGGATAACTTAACATAACTAGATAGTACAGAGTCGAATTACAGCGGATATGTGCGAATTAGAGGCTGAATCGTGCGAAAATGAGCATAATTCGTTCAAAACGAGCAAAATTGTTCATTGTGGTGTTGAATTGTGCTCAGTTACGATAATTTAACATGACTAGATAGTACAGAGTCGAATTACAGCGGATATGTGCGAATTAGAGGCAGAATCGTTCGAAAATGAGCAAAATTCGTTCAAAACGAGCAAAATTCGTGCAAAACGAGCAAAATTGTTCATTGTGGTGTCGAATTGTGCTCAGATAGGATAACTTAACATAACTAGATAGTACAGAGTCGAATTACAGCGGATATGTGCGAATTAGAGGCTGAATCGTGCGAAAATGAGCATAATTCGTGCAAAACGAGCAAAATTGTTCATTGTGGTGTTGAATTGTGCTCAGTTACGATAACTTAACATGACTAGATAGTACAGAGTCGCATTACAGCGGATATGTGCGAATTAGAGGCTGAATCGTGCGAAAATGAGCATAATTCGTGCAAAACGAGCAAAATTGTTCATTGTGGTGTCGAATTGTGCTCAGATAGGATAACTTAACATAACTAGATAGTACAGAGTCGAATTACAGCGGATATGTGCGAATTAGAGGCTGAATCGTGCGAAAATGAGCATAATTCGTTCAAAACGAGCAAAATTGTTCATTGTGGTGTTGAATTGTGCTCAGTTACGATAACTTAACATGACTAGATAGTACAGAGTCGAATTACAGCGGATATGTGCGAATTAGAGGCTGAATCGTGCGAAAATGAGCATAATTCGTTCAAAACGAGCAAAATTGTTCATTGTGGTGTTGAATTGTGCTCAGTTACGATAACTTAACATGACTAGATAGTACAGAGTCGAATTACAGCGGATATGTGCGAACTAGAGGCTGAATCGTGCGAAAATGAGCATAATTCGTTCAAAACGAGCAAAATTGTTCATTGTGGTGTTGAATTGTGCTCAGATAGGATAACTTAACATGACTAGATAGTACAGAGTCGAATTACAGCGGATATGTGCGAATTAGAGGCTGAATCGTGCGAAAATGAGCATAATTCGTGCAAAACGAGCAAAATTGTTCATTGTGGTGTTGAATTGTGCTCAGATAGGATAAGTTAACATAACTAGATAGTACAGAGTCGAATTACAGCGGATATGTGCGAATTAGAGGCTGAATCGTGCGAAAATGTGCATAATTCGTTCAAAACGAGCAAAATTGTTCATTGTGGTGTTGAATTGTGCTCAGTTACGATAACTTAACATGACTAGATAGTACAGAGTCGAATTACAGCGGATATGTGCGAATTAGAGGCTGAATCGTGCGAAAATGAGCATAATTCGTGCAAAACGAGCAAAATTGTTCATTGTGGTGTTGAATTGTGCTCAGATAGGATAACTTAACATAACTAGATAGTACAGAGTCGAATTACAGCGGATATGTGCGAATTAGAGGCTGAATCGTGCGAAAATGAGCATAATTCGTTCAAAACGAGCAAAATTGTTCATTGTGGTGTTGAATTGTGCTCAGTTACGATAACTTAACATGACTAGATAGTACAGAGTCGAATTACAGCGGATATGTGCGAATTAGAGGCTGAATCGTGCGAAAATGAGCATAATTCGTTCAAAACGAGCAAAATTGTTCATTGTGGTGTTGAATTGTGCTCAGATAGGATAACTTAACATAACTAGATAGTACAGAGTCGAATTACAGCGGATATGTGCGAATTAGAGGCTGAATCGTTCGAAAATGAGCAAAATTCGTTCAAAACGAGCAAAATTCGTGCAAAACGAGCAAAATTGTTCATTGTGGTGTTGAATTGTGCTCAGTTACGATAACTTAACATGACTAGATAGTACAGAGTCGAATTACAGCGGATATGTGCGAATTAGAGGCTGAATCGTGCGAAAATGAGCATAATTCGTTCAAAACGAGCAAAATTGTTCATTGTGGTGTTGAATTGTGCTCAGTTACGATAACTTAACATGACTAGATAGTACAGAATCGAATTACAGCGGATATGTGCGAATTAGAGGCTGAATCGTTCGAAAATGTGCAAAATTCGTTCAAGACGAGCAAAATTCGTGCAAAACGAGCAAAATTGTTCATTGCGGTGTTGAATTGTGCTCAGTTACGATAACTTAACATGACTAGATAGTACAGAGTCGAATTACAGCGGATATGTGCGAATTAGAGGCTGAATCGTGCGAAAATGAGCATAATTCGTGCAAAACGAGCAAAATTGTTCATTGCGGTGTCGAATTGTGCTCAGATAATATAACTTAACATAACTAGATAGTACAGAGTCGAATTACAGCGGATATGTGCGAATTAGAGGCTGAATCGTGCGAAAATGAGCATAATTCGTTCAAAACGAGCAAAATTGTTCATTGTGGTGTTGAATTGTGCTCAGTTACGATAACTTAACATGACTAGATAGTACAGAGTCGAATTACAGCGGATATGTGCGAATTAGAGGCTGAATCGTGCGAAAATGAGCATAATTCGTTCAAAACGAGCAAAATTGTTCATTGTGGTGTTGAATTGTGCTCAGATAGGATAACTTAACATAACTAGATAGTACAGAGTCGAATTACAGCGGATATGTGCGAATTAGAGGCTGAATCGTCCGAAAATGAGCATAATTCGTGCAAAACGAGCAAAATTGTTCATTGTGGTGTTGAATTGTGCTCAGATAGGATAACTTAACATAACTAGATAGTACAGAGTCGAATTACAGCGGATATGTGACAATTAGAGGCAGAATCGTTCGAAAATGAGCAAAATTCGTTCAAAACGAGCAAAATTCGTGCAAAACGAGCAAAATTGTTCATTGTGGTGTTGAGTTGTGCTCAGATAGGATAACTTAACATAACTAGATAGTACAGAGTCGAATTACAGCGGATATGTGCGAATTAGAGGCTGAATCGTGCGAAAATGAGCATAATTCGTTCAAAACGAGCAAAATTGTTCATTGCGGTGTTGAATTGTGCTCAGTTACGATAACTTAACATGACTAGATAGTACAGAGTCGAATTGCATCGGATATGTGCGAATTAGAGGCTGAATCGTGCGAAAATGAGCATAATTCGTGCAAAACGAGCAAAATTGTTCGTAGTGGTGTTGAATTGTGCTCTGATAGGATAACTTAACATAAGTAGATAGTACAGAGTCGAATTACAGCGGATATGTGCGAATTAGAGGCTGAATCGTTCGAAAATGAGCAAAATTCGTTCAAAACGAGCAAAATTGTTCATTGCGGTGTTGAATTGTGCTCAGTTACGATAACTTATCATGACTAGATAGTACAGAGTCGAATTACAGCGGATATGTGCGAATTAGAGGCTGAATCGTCCGAAAATGAGCATAATTCGTGCAAAACGAGCAAAATTGTTCATTGTGGTGTTGAATTGTGCTCAGATAGGATAACTTAACATAACTAGATAGTACAGAGTCGAATTACAGCGGATATGTGCGAATTAGAGGCTGAATCGTCCGAAAATGAGCATAATTCGTGCAAAACGAGCAAAATTGTTCATTGTGGTGTTGAATTGTGCTCAGATAGGATAACTTAACATAACTAGATAGTACAGAGTCGAATTACAGCGGATATGTGCGCATTAGAGGCTGAATTGTTCGAAAATGAGCAAAATTCGTTCAAAACGAGCAAAATTCGTGCAAAACGAGCAAAATTGTTCATTGTGGTGTTGAGTTGTGCTCAGATAGGATAACTTAACATAACTAGATAGTACAGAGTCGAATTACAGCGGATATGTGCGAATTAGAGGCTGAATTGTTCGAAAATGAGCAAAATTCGTTCAAAACGAGCAAAATTCGTGCAAAACGAGCAAAATTGTTCATTGTGGTGTTGAATTGTGCTCAGTTACGATAACTTAACATGACTAGATAGTACAGAGTCGAATTACAGCGGATATGTGCGAATTAGAGGCTGAATAGTGCGAAAATGAGCATAATTCGTGCAAAACGAGCAAAATTGTTCATTGTGGTGTTGAATTGTGCTCAGATAGGATAACTTAACATAACTAGATAGTACAGAGTCGAATTACAGCGGATATGTGCGAATTAGAGGCAGAATCGTTCGAAAATGAGCAAAATTCGTTCAAAACGAGCAAAATTCGTGCAAAACGAGCAAAATTGTTCATTGTGGTGTTGAGTTGTGTTCAGATAGGATAACTTAACATAACTAGATAGTACAGAGTCGAATTACAGCGGATATGTGCGAATCAGAGGCTGAATCGTTCGAAAATGAGCAAAATTCGTTCAAAACGAGCAACATTGTTCATTGTGGTGTTGAATTGTGCTCAGTTACGATAACTTAACATGACTAGATAGTACAGAGTCGAATTACAGCGGATATGTGCGAATTAGAGGCTGAATCGTGCGAAAATGAGCATGATTCGTGCAAAACGAGCAAAATTGTTCATTGTGGTGTTGAATTGTGCTCAGATAGGATAACTTAACATAACTAGATAGTACAGAGTCGAATTACAGCGGATATGTGCGAATTAGAGGCTGAATCGTGCGAAAATGAGCATAATTCGTTCAAAACGAGCAAAATTGTTCATTGTGGTGTTGAATTGTGCTCAGTTACGATAACTTAACATGACTAGATAGTACAGAGTCGAATTACAGCGGATATGTGCGAATTAGAGGCTGAATCGTGCGAAAATGAGCATAATTCGTGCAAAACGAGCAAAATTGTTCATTGTGGTGTTGAGTTGTGCTCAGATAGGATAACTTAACATAACTAGATAGTACAGAGTCGAATTACAGCGGATATGTGCGAATTAGAGGCTGAATCGTTCGAAAATGAGTAAAATTCGTTCGAAACGAGCAAAATTGTTCATTGTGGTGTTGAATTGTGCTCAGTTACGATAACTTAACATGACTAGATAGTACAGAGTCGAATTACAGCGGATATGTGCGCATTAGAGGCTGAATCGTGCGAAAATGAGCATAATTCGTTCAAAACGAGCAAAATTGTTCATTGTGGTGTTGAATTGTGCTCAGTTACGATAACTTAACATGACTAGATAGTACAGAGTCGAATTACAGCGGATATGTGCGAATTAGAGGCTGAATCGTGCGAAAATGAGCATAATTCGTGCAAAACGAGCAAAATTGTTCATTGTGGTGTCGAATTGTGCTCAGATAGGATAACTTAACATAACTAGATAGTACAGAGTCGAATTACAGCGGATATGTGCGAATTAGAGGCTGAATCGTGCGAAAATGAGCATAATTCGTGCAAAACGAGCAAAATTGTTCATTGTGGTGTTGAATTGTGCTCAGATAGGATAACTTAACATAACTAGATAGTACAGAGTCGAATTACAGCGGATATGTGCGAATTAGAGGCAGAATCGTTCGAAAATGAGCAAAATTCGTTCAAAACGAGCAAAATTCGTGCAAAACGAGCAAAATTGTTCATTGTGGTGTTGAGTTGTGCTCAGATAGGATAACTTAACATAACTAGATAGTACAGAGTCGAATTACAGCGGATATGTGCGAATTAGAGGCTGAATCGTACGAAAATGAGCAAAATTCGTTCAAAACGAGCAAAATTGTTCATTTTGGTGTTGAATTGTGCTCAGTTACGATAACTTAACATGACTAGATAGTATAGAGTCGAATTACAGCGGATATGTGCGAATTAGAGGCTGAATCGCGCGAAAATCAGCATAATTCGTGCAAAACGAGCAAAATTGTTCATTGTGGTGTTGAATTGTGCTCAGATAGGATAAATTAACATAACTAGATAGTACAGAGTCGAATTACAGCGGATATGTGCGAATTAGAGGCTGAATCGTGCGAAAATGAGCATAATTCGTTCAAAACGAGCAAAAGTGTTCATTGTGGTGTTGAATTGTGCTCAGTTACGATAACTTAACATGACTAGATAGTACAGAGTCGAATTACAGCGGATATGTGCGAATTAGAGGCTGAATCGTGCGAAAATGAGCATAATTCGTGCAAAACGAGCAAAATTGTTCATTGTGGTGTCGAATTGTGCTCAGATAGGATAACTTAACATAACTAGATAGTACAGAGTCGAATTACAGCGGATATGTGCGAATTAGAGGCTGAATCGTGTGAAAATGACCATAATTCGTTCAAAACGAGCAAAATTGTACATTGTGGTGTTGAATTGTGCTCAGTTACGATAACTTAACATGACTAGATAGTACAGAGTCGAATTACAGCGGATATGTGCGAATTAGAGGCTGAATCGTGCGAAAATGAGCATAATTCGTGCAAAACGAGCAAAATTGTTCATTGTGGTTTTGAGTTGTGCTCAGATAGGATAACTTAACATAACTAGATAGTACAGATTCGAATTACAGCGGATATGTGCGAATTAGAGGCTGAATCGTTCGAAAATGAGTAAAATTCGTTCGAAACGAGCAAAATTGTTCATTGTGGTGTTGAATTGTGCTCAGTTACGATAACTTAACATGACTAGATAGTACAGAGTCGAATTACAGCGGATATGTGCGAATTAGAGGCTGAATCGTGCGAAAATGAGCATAATTCGTTCAAAACGAGCAAAATTGTTCATTGTGGTGTTGAATTGTGCTCAGTTACGATAACTTAACATGACTAGATAGTACAGAGTCGAATTACAGCGGATATGTGCGAATTAGAGGCTGAATCGTGCGAAAATGAGCATAATTCGTGCAAAACGAGCAAAATTGTTCATTGTGGTGTCGAATTGTGCTCAGATAGGATAACTTAACATAACTAGATAGTACAGAGTCGAATTACAGCGGATATGTGCGAATTAGAGGCTGAATCGTGCGAAAATGAGCATAATTCGTTCAAAACGAGCAAAATTGTTCATTGTGGTGTTGAATTGTGCTCAGTTACGATAACTTAACATGACTAGATAGTACAGAGTCGAATTACAGCGGATATGTGCGAATTAGAGGCTGAATCGTGCGAAAATGAGCATAATTCGTGCAAAACGAGCAAAATTGTTCATTGTGGTGTTGAATTGTGCTCAGATAGGATAACTTAACATAACTAGATAGTACAGAGTCGAATTACAGCGGATATGTGCGAATTAGAGGCAGAATCGTTCGAAAATGAGCAAAATTCGTTCAAAACGAGCAAAATTCGTGCAAAACGAGCAAAATTGTTCATTGTGGTGTTGAGTTGTGCTCGGATAGGATAACTTAACATAACTAGATAGTACAGAGTCGAATTACAGCGGATATGTGCGAATTAGAGGCTGAATCGTTCGAAAATGAGCAAAATTCGTTCAAAACGAGCAAAATTCGTGCAAAACGAGCAAAATTGTTCATTGTGGTGTTGAGTTGTGCTCAGATAGGATAACTTAACATAACTAGATAGTACAGAGTCGAATTACAGCGGATATGTGCGAATTAGAGGCTGAATCGTGCGAAAATGAGCATAATTCGTGCAAAACGAGCAAAATTGTTCATTGTGGTGTTGAATTGTGCTCAATCACGATAACTTAACATGACTAGATAGTACAGAGTCGAATTACAGCGGATATGTGCGAATTAGAGGCAGAATCGTTCGAAAATGAGCAAAATTCGTTCAAAACGAGCAAAATTCGTGCAAAACGAGCAAAATTGTTCATTGTGGTGTTGAATTGTGCTCAGATAGGATAACTTAACATAACTAGATAGTACAGAGTCGAATTACAGCGGATATGTGCGAATTAGAGGCTGAATCGTGCGAAAATGAGCATAATTCGTGCAAAACGAGCAAAATTGTTCATTGTGGTGTTGAATTGTGCTCAGATAGGATAACTTAACATAATTAGATAGTACAGAGTCGAATTGCATCGGATATGTGCGAATTAGAGGCTGAATCGTGCGAAAATGAGCATAATTCGTGCAAAACGAGCAAAATTGTTCGTAGTGGTGTTGAATTGTGCTCTGATAGGATAACTTAACATAAGTAGATAGTACAGAGTCGAATTACAGCGGATATGTGCGAATTAGAGGCTGAATCGTGCGAAAATGAGCATAATTCGTTCAAAACGAACAAAATTGTTCATTGTGGTGTTGAATTGTGCTCAGTTACGATAACTTAACATGACTAGATAGTACAGAGTCGAATTACAGCGGATATGTGCGAATTAGAGGCTGAATCGTGCGAAAATGAGCATAATTCGTGCAAAACGAGCAAAATTGTTCATTGTGGTGTCGAATTGTGCTCAGATAGGATAACTTAACATAACTAGATAGTACAGAGTCGAATTACAGCGGATATGTGCGAATTAGAGGCTGAATCGTGCGAAAATGAGCATAATTCGTGCAAAACGAGCAAAATTGTTCATTGTGGTGTTGAATTGTGCTCAGTTACGATAACTTAACATGACTAGATAGTACAGAGTCGCATTACAGCGGATATGTGCGAATTAGAGGCTGAATCGTGCGAAAATGAGCATAATTCGTGCAAAACGAGCAAAATTGTTCATTGTGGTGTTGAATTGTGCTCAATCACGATAACTTAACATGACTAGATAGTACAGAGTCGAATTACAGCGGATATGTGCGAATTAGAGGCAGAATCGTTCGAAAATGAGCAAAATTCGTTCAAAACGAGCAAAATTCGTGCAAAACGAGCAAAATTGTTCATTGTGGTGTTGAATTGTGCTCAGATAGGATAACTTAACATAACTAGATAGTACAGAGTCGAATTACAGCGGATATGTGCGAATTAGAGGCTGAATCGTGCGAAAATGAGCATAATTCGTGCAAAACGAGCAAAATTGTTCATTGTGGTGTTGAATTGTGCTCAGATAGGATAACTTAACATAATTAGATAGTACAGAGTCGAATTGCATCGGATATGTGCGAATTAGAGGCTGAATCGTGCGAAAATGAGCATAATTCGTGCAAAACGAGCAAAATTGTTCGTAGTGGTGTTGAATTGTGCTCTGATAGGATAACTTAACATAAGTAGATAGTACAGAGTCGAATTACAGCGGATATGTGCGAATTAGAGGCTGAATCGTTCGAAAATGTGCAAAATTCGTTCAAAACGAGCAAAATTCGTGCAAAACGAGCAAAATTGTTCATTGTGGTGTTGAATTGTGCTCAGATAGGATAACTTAACATAACTAGATAGTACAGAGTCGAATTACAGCGGATATGTGCGAATTAGAGGCTGAATCGTGCGAAAATGAGCATAATTCGTTCAAAACGAGCAAAAGTGTTCATTGTGGTGTTGAATTGTGCTCAGTTACGATAACTTAACATGACTAGATAGTACAGAGTCGAATTACAGCGGATATGTGCGAATTAGAGGCTGAATCGTGCGAAAATGAGCATAATTCGTGCAAAACGAGCAAAATTGTTCATTGTGGTGTCGAATTGTGCTCAGATAGGATAACTTAACATAACTAGATAGTACAGAGTCGAATTACAGCGGATATGTGCGAATTAGAGGCTGAATCGTGCGAAAATGACCATAATTCGTTCAAAACGAGCAAAATTGTACATTGTGGTGTTGAATTGTGCTCAGTTACGATAACTTAACATGACTAGATAGTACAGAGTCGAATTACAGCGGATATGTGCGAATTAGAGGCTGAATCGTGCGAAAATGAGCATAATTCGTGCAAAACGAGCAAAATTGTTCATTGTGGTTTTGAGTTGTGCTCAGATAGGATAACTTAACATAACTAGATAGTACAGAGTCGAATTACAGCGGATATGTGCGAATTAGAGGCTGAATCGTTCGAAAATGAGTAAAATTCGTTCGAAACGAGCAAAATTGTTCATTGTGGTGTTGAATTGTGCTCAGTTACGATAACTTAACATGACTAGATAGTACAGAGTCGAATTACAGCGGATATGTGCGAATTAGAGGCTGAATCGTGCGAAAATGAGCATAATTCGTGCAAAACGAGCAAAATTGTTCATTGTGGTGTCGAATTGTGCTCAGATAGGATAACTTAACATAACTAGATAGTACAGAGTCGAATTACAGCGGATATGTGCGAATTAGAGCCTGAATCGTGCGAAAATGAGCATAATTCGTTCAAAACGAGCAAAATTGTTCATTGTGGTGTTGAATTGTGCTCAGTTACGATAACTTAACATGACTAGATAGTACAGAGTCGAATTACAGCGGATATGTGCGAATTAGAGGCTGAATCGTGCGAAAATGAGCATAATTCGTGCAAAACGAGCAAAATTGTTCATTGTGGTGTTGAATTGTGCTCAGATAGGATAACTTAACATAACTAGATAGTACAGAGTCGAATTACAGCGGATATGTGCGAATTAGAGGCAGAATCGTTCGAAAATGAGCAAAATTCGTTCAAAACGAGCAAAATTCGTGCAAAACGAGCAAAATTGTTCATTGTGGTGTTGAGTTGTGCTCGGATAGGATAACTTAACATAACTAGATAGTACAGAGTCGAATTACAGCGGATATGTGCGAATTAGAGGCTGAATCGTGCGAAAATGAGCATAATTCGTGCAAAACGAGCAAAATTGTTCATTGTGGTGTTGAATTGTGCTCAATCACGATAACTTAACATGACTAGATAGTACAGAGTCGAATTACAGCGGATATGTGCGAATTAGAGGCAGAATCGTTCGAAAATGAGCAAAATTCGTTCAAAACGAGCAAAATTCGTGCAAAACGAGCAAAATTGTTCATTGTGGTGTTGAATTGTGCTCAGATAGGATAACTTAACATAACTAGATAGTACAGAGTCGAATTACAGCGGATATGTGCGAATTAGAGGCTGAATCGTGCGAAAATGAGCATAATTCGTGCAAAACGAGCAAAATTGTTCATTGTGGTGTTGAATTGTGCTCAGATAGGATAACTTAACATAATTAGATAGTACAGAGTCGAATTGCATCGGATATGTGCGAATTAGAGGCTGAATCGTGCGAAAATGAGCATAATTCGTGCAAAACGAGCAAAATTGTTCGTAGTGGTGTTGAATTGTGCTCTGATAGGATAACTTAACATAAGTAGATAGTACAGAGTCGAATTACAGCGGATATGTGCGAATTAGAGGCTGAATCGTGCGAAAATGAGCATAATTCGTTCAAAACGAACAAAATTGTTCATTGTGGTGTTGAATTGTGCTCAGTTACGATAACTTAACATGACTAGATAGTACAGAGTCGAATTACAGCGGATATGTGCGAATTAGAGGCTGAATCGTGCGAAAATGAGCATAATTCGTGCAAAACGAGCAAAATTGTTCATTGTGGTGTCGAATTGTGCTCAGATAGGATAACTTAACATAACTAGATAGTACAGAGTCGAATTACAGCGGATATGTGCGAATTAGAGGCTGAATCGTGCGAAAATGAGCATAATTCGTGCAAAACGAGCAAAATTGTTCATTGTGGTGTTGAATTGTGCTCAGTTACGATAACTTAACATGACTAGATAGTACAGAGTCGCATTACAGCGGATATGTGCGAATTAGAGGCTGAATCGTGCGAAAATGAGCATAATTCGTGCAAAACGAGCAAAATTGTTCATTGTGGTGTTGAATTGTGCTCAATCACGATAACTTAACATGACTAGATAGTACAGAGTCGAATTACAGCGGATATGTGCGAATTAGAGGCAGAATCGTTCGAAAATGAGCAAAATTCGTTCAAAACGAGCAAAATTCGTGCAAAACGAGCAAAATTGTTCATTGTGGTGTTGAATTGTGCTCAGATAGGATAACTTAACATAACTAGATAGTACAGAGTCGAATTACAGCGGATATGTGCGAATTAGAGGCTGAATCGTGCGAAAATGAGCATAATTCGTGCAAAACGAGCAAAATTGTTCATTGTGGTGTTGAATTGTGCTCAGATAGGATAACTTAACATAATTAGATAGTACAGAGTCGAATTGCATCGGATATGTGCGAATTAGAGGCTGAATCGTGCGAAAATGAGCATAATTCGTGCAAAACGAGCAAAATTGTTCGTAGTGGTGTTGAATTGTGCTCTGATAGGATAACTTAACATAAGTAGATAGTACAGAGTCGAATTACAGCGGATATGTGCGAATTAGAGGCTGAATCGTTCGAAAATGTGCAAAATTCGTTCAAAACGAGCAAAATTCGTGCAAAACGAGCAAAATTGTTCATTGTGGTGTTGAATTGTGCTCAGATAGGATAACTTAACATAACTAGATAGTACAGAGTCGAATTACAGCGGATATGTGCGAATTAGAGGCTGAATCGTGCGAAAATAAGCATAATTCGTTCAAAACGAGCAAAATTGTTCATTGTGGTGTTGAATTGTGCTCAGTTACGATAACTTAACATGACTAGATAGTACAGAGTCGAATTACAGCGGATATGTGCGAATTAGAGGCTGAATCGTGCGAAAATGAGCATAATTCGTGCAAAACGAGCAAAATTGTTCATTGTGGTGTTGAATTGTGCTCAGATAGGATAACTTAACATAACTAGATAGTACAGAGTCGAATTACAGCGGATATGTGCGAATTAGAGGCTGAATCGTGCGAAAATGAGCATAATTCGTTCAAAACGAACAAAATTGTTCATTGTGGTGTTGAATTGTGCTCAGTTACGATAACTTAACATGACTAGATAGTACAGAGTCGAATTACAGCGGATATGTGCGAATTAGAGGCTGAATCGTGCGAAAATGAGCATAATTCGTGCAAAACGAGCAAAATTGTTCATTGTGGTGTCGAATTGTGCTCAGATAGGATAACTTAACATAACTAGATAGTACAGAGTCGAATTACAGCGGATATGTGCGAATTAGAGGCTGAATCGTGCGAAAATGAGCATAATTCGTGCAAAACGAGCAAAATTGTTCATTGTGGTGTTGAATTGTGCTCAGTTACGATAACTTAACATGACTAGATAGTACAGAGTCGCATTACAGCGGATATGTGCGAATTAGAGGCTGAATCGTGCGAAAATGAGCATAATTCGTGCAAAACGAGCAAAATTGTTCATTGTGGTGTCGAATTGTGCTCAGATAGGATAACTTAACATAACTAGATAGTACAGAGTCGAATTACAGCGGATATGTGCGAATTAGAGGCTGAATCGTGCGAAAATGAGCATAATTCGTTCAAAACGAGCAAAATTGTTCATTGTGGTGTTGAATTGTGCTCAGTTACGATAACTTAACATGACTAGATAGTACAGAGTCGAATTACAGCGGATATGTGCGAATTAGAGGCTGAATCGTGCGAAAATGAGCATAATTCGTGCAAAACGAGCAAAATTGTCCATTGTGGTGTTGAATTGTGCTCAGATAGGATAACTTAACATAACTAGATAGTACAGAGTCGAATTACAGCGGATATGTGCGAATTAGAGGCAGAATCGTTCGAAAATGAGCAAAATTCGTTCAAAACGAGCAAAATTCGTGCAAAACGAGCAAAATTGTTCATTGTGGTGTTGAGTTGTGCTCAGATAGGATAACTTAACATAACTAGATAGTACAGAGTCGAATTACAGCGGATATGTGCGAATTAGAGGCTGAATCGTTCGAAAATGAGCAAAATTCGTTCAAAACGAGCAAAATTGTTCATTGTGGTGTTGAATTGTGCTCAGTTACGATAACTTAACATGACTAGATAGTACAGAGTCGAATTACAGCGGATATGTGCGAATTAGAGGCTGAATCGTGCGAAAATGAGCATAATTCGTGCAAAACGAGCAAAATTGTTCATTGTGGTGTTGAATTGTGCTCAGATAGGATAACTTAACATAACTAGATAGTACAGAGTCGAATTACAGCGGATATGTGCGAATTAGAGGCTGAATCGTGCGAAAATGAGCATAATTCGTGCAAAACGAGCAAAATTGTTCATTGTGGTATCGAATTGTGCTCAGATAGGATAAATTAACATAACTAGATAGTACAGAGTCGAATTACAGCGGATATGTGCGAATTAGAGGCAGAATCGTTCGAAAATGAGCAAAATTCGTTCAAAACGAGCAAAATTCGTGCAAAACGAGCAAAATTGTTCATTGTCGTGTTGAGTTGTGCTCAGATAGGATAACTTAACATAACTAGATAGTACAGAGTCGAATTACAGCGGATATGTGCGAATTAGAGGCTGAATCGTGCGAAAATGAGCATAATTCGTTCAAAACGAGCAAAATTGTTCATTGTGGTGTTGAATTGTGCTCAGTTACGATAACTTAACATGACTAGATAGTACAGAGTCGAATTACAGCGGATATGTGCGAATTAGAGGCTGAATCGTGCGAAAATGAGCATAATTCGTGCAAAACGAGCAAAATTGTTCATTGTGGTGTCGAATTGTGCTCAGATAGGATAACTTAACATAACTAGATAGTACAGAGTCGAATTACAGCGGATATGTGCGAATTAGAGGCTGAATCGTGCGAAAATGAGCATAATTCGTGCAAAACGAGCAAAATTGTTCATTGTGGTGTTGAATTGTGCTCAGATAGGATAACTTAACATAACTAGATAGTACAGAGTCGAATTACAGCGGATATGTGCGAATTAGAGGCAGAATCGTTCGAAAATGAGCAAAATTCGTTCAAAACGAGCAAAATTCGTGCAAAACGAGCAAAATTGTTCATTGTGGTGTTGAGTTGTGCTCAGATAGGATAACTTAACATAACTAGATAGTACAGAGTCGAATTACAGCGGATATGTGCGAATTAGAGGCTGAATCGTTCGAAAATGAGCAAAATTCGTTCAAAACGAGCAAAATTGTTCATTTTGGTGTTGAATTGTGCTCAGTTACGATAACTTAACATGACTAGATAGTATAGAGTCGAATTACAGCGGATATGTGCGAATTAGAGGCTGAATCGTGCGAAAATGAGCATAATTCGTGCAAAACGAGCAAAATTGTTCATTGTGGTGTTGAATTGTGCTCAGATAGGATAACTTAACATAACTAGATAGTACAGAGTCGAATTACAGCGGATATGTGCGAATTAGAGGCTGAATCGTGCGAAAATGAGCATAATTCGTGCAAAACGAGCAAAATTGTTCATTGTGGTATCGAATTGTGCTCAGATAGGATAAATTAACATAACTAGATAGTACAGAGTCGAATTACAGCGGATATGTGCGAATTAGAGGCAGAATCGTTCGAAAATGAGCAAAATTCGTTCAAAACGAGCAAAATTCGTGCAAAACGAGCAAAATTGTTCATTGTCGTGTTGAGTTGTGCTCAGATAGGATAACTTAACATAACTAGATAGTACAGAGTCGAATTACAGCGGATATGTGCGAATTAGAGGCTGAATCGTGCGAAAATGAGCATAATTCGTTCAAAACGAGCAAAATTGTTCATTGTGGTGTTGAATTGTGCTCAGTTACGATAACTTAACATGACTAGATAGTACAGAGTCGAATTACAGCGGATATGTGCGAATTAGAGGCTGAATCGTGCGAAAATGAGCATAATTCGTGCAAAACGAGCAAAATTGTTCATTGTGGTGTCGAATTGTGCTCAGATAGGATAACTTAACATAACTAGATAGTACAGAGTCGAATTACAGCGGATATGTGCGAATTAGAGGCTGAATCGTGCGAAAATGAGCATAATTCGTTCAAAACGAGCAAAATTGTTCATTGTGGTGTTGAATTGTGCTCAGTTACGATAACTTAACATGACTAGATAGTACAGAGTCGAATTACAGCGGATCTGTGCGAATTAGAGGCTGAATCGTGCGAAAATGAGCATAATTCGTGCAAAACGAGCAAAATTGTTCATTGTGGTGTTGAATTGTGCTCAGATAGGATAACTTAACATAACTAGATAGTACAGAGTCGAATTACAGCGGATATGTGCGAATTAGAGGCAGAATCGTTCGAAAATGAGCAAAATTCGTTCAAAACGAGCAAAATTCGTGCAAAACGAGCAAAATTGTTCATTGTGGTGTTGAGTTGTGCTCAGATAGGATAACTTAACATAACTAGATAGTACAGAGTCGAATTACAGCGGATATGTGCGAATTAGAGGCTGAATCGTTCGAAAATGAGCAAAATTCGTTCAAAACGAGCAAAATTGTTCATTTTGGTGTTGAATTGTGCTCAGTTACGATAACTTAACATGACTAGATAGTATAGAGTCGAATTACAGCGGATATGTGCGAATTAGAGGCTGAATCGTGCGAAAATGAGCATAATTCGTGCAAAACGAGCAAAATTGTTCATTGTGGTGTTGAATTGTGCTCAGATAGGATAACTTAACATAACTAGATAGTACAGAGTCGAATTACAGCGGATATGTGCGAATTAGAGGCTGAATCGTGCGAAAATGAGCATAATTCGTGCAAAACGAGCAAAATTGTTCATTGTGGTGTTGAATTGTGCTCAGATAGGATAACTTAACATAACTAGATAGTACAGAGTCGAATTACAGCGGATATGTGCGAATTAGAGGCAGAATCGTTCGAAAATGAGCAAAATTCGTTCAAAACGAGCAAAATTCGTGCAAAACGAGCAAAATTGTTCATTGTGGTGTTGAGTTGTGCTCAGATAGGATAACTTAACATAACTAGATAGTACAGAGTCGAATTACAGCGGATATGTGCGAATTAGAGGCTGAATCGTTCGAAAATGAGCAAAATTCGTTCAAAACGAGCAAAATTGTTCATTTTGGTGTTGAATTGTGCTCAGTTACGATAACTTAACATGACTAGATAGTATAGAGTCGAATTACAGCGGATATGTGCGAATTAGAGGCTGAATCGTGCGAAAATGAGCATAATTCGTGCAAAACGAGCAAAATTGTTCATTGTGGTGTTGAATTGTGCTCAGATAGGATAACTTAACATAACTAGATAGTACAGAGTCGAATTACAGCGGATATGTGCGAATTAGAGGCTGAATCGTGCGAAAATGAGCATAATTCGTGCAAAACGAGCAAAATTGTTCATTGTGGTGTTGAATTGTGCTCAGATAGGATAACTTAACATAACTAGATAGTACAGAGTCGAATTACAGCGGATATGTGCGAATTAGAGGCTGAATCGTGCGAAAATGAGCATAATTCGTGCAAAACGAGCAAAATTGTTCATTGTGGTATCGAATTGTGCTCAGATAGGATAAATTAACATAACTAGATAGTACAGAGTCGAATTACAGCGGATATGTGCGAATTAGAGGCAGAATCGTTCGAAAATGAGCAAAATTCGTTCAAAACGAGCAAAATTCGTGCAAAACGAGCAAAATTGTTCATTGTGGTGTTGAGTTGTGCTCAGATAGGATAACTTAACATAACTAGATAGTACAGAGTCGAATTACAGCGGATATGTGCGAATTAGAGGCTGAATCGTTCGAAAATGAGCAAAATTCGTTCAAAACGAGCAAAATTCGTGCAAAACGAGCAAAATTGTTCATTGTGGTGTTGAATTGTGCTCAGATAGGATAACTTAACATAACTAGATAGTACAGAGTCGAATTACAGCGGATATGTGCGAATTAGAGGCTGAATCGTGCGAAAATGAGCATAATTCGTGCAAAACGAGCAAAATTGTTCATTGTGGTGTTGAATTGCGCTCAGATAGGATAACTTAACATAACTAGATAGCACAGAGTCGAATTACAGCGGATATGTGCGAATTAGAGGCAGAATCGTTCGAAAATGAGCAAAATTCGTTCAAAACGAGCAAAATTCGTGCAAAACGAGCAAAATTGTTCATTGTCGTGTTGAGTTGTGCTCAGATAGGATAACTTAACATAACTAGATAGTACAGAGTCGAATTACAGCGGATATGTGCGAATTAGAGGCTGAATCGTGCGAAAATGAGCATAATTCGTTCAAAACGAGCAAAATTGTTCATTGTGGTGTTGAATTGTGCTCAGTTACGATAACTTAACATGACTAGATAGTACAGAGTCGAATTACAGCGGATATGTGCGAATTAGAGGCTGAATCGTGCGAAAATGAGCATAATTCGTGCAAAACGAGCAAAATTGTTCATTGTGGTGTCGAATTGTGCTCAGATAGGATAACTTAACATGACTAGATAGTACAGAGTCGAATTACAGCGGATATGTGCGAATTAGAGGCTGAATCGTGCGAAAATGAGCATAATTCGTTCAAAACGAGCAAAATTGTTCATTGTGGTGTTGAATTGTGCTCAGTTACGATAACTTAACATGACTAGATAGTATAGAGTCGAATTACAGCGGATATGTGCGAATTAGAGGCTGAATCGTGCGAAAATGAGCATAATTCGTGCAAAACGAGCAAAATTGTTCATTGTGGTGTTGAATTGTGCTCAGATAGGATAACTTAACATAACTAGATAGTACAGAGTCGAATTACAGCGGATATGTGCGAATTAGAGGCTGAATCGTGCGAAAATGAGCATAATTCGTGCAAAACGAGCAAAATTGTTCATTGTGGTGTTGAATTGTGCTCAGATAGGATAACTTAACATAACTAGATAGTACAGAGTCGAATTACAGCGGATATGTGCGAATTAGAGGCAGAATCGTTCGAAAATGAGCAAAATTCGTTCAAAACGAGCAAAATTCGTGCAAAACGAGCAAAATTGTTCATTGTGGTGTTGAGTTGTGCTCAGATAGGATAACTTAACATAACTAGATAGTACAGAGTCGAATTACAGCGGATATGTGCGAATTAGAGGCTGAATCGTTCGAAAATGAGCAAAATTCGTTCAAAACGAGCAAAATTGTTCATTTTGGTGTTGAATTGTGCTCAGTTACGATAACTTAACATGACTAGATAGTATAGAGTCGAATTACAGCGGATATGTGCGAATTAGAGGCTGAATCGTGCGAAAATGAGCATAATTCGTGCAAAACGAGCAAAATTGTTCATTGTGGTGTTGAATTGTGCTCAGATAGGATAACTTAACATAACTAGATAGTACAGAGTCGAATTACAGCGGATATGTGCGAATTAGAGGCTGCATCGTGCGAAAATGAGCATAATTCGTGCAAAACGAGCAAAATTGTTCATTGTGGTGTTGAATTGTGCTCAGATAGGATAACTTAACATAACTAGATAGTACAGAGTCGAATTACAGCGGATATGTGCGAATTAGAGGCTGAATCGTGCGAAAATGAGCATAATTCGTGCAAAACGAGCAAAATTGTTCATTGTGGTATCGAATTGTGCTCAGATAGGATAAATTAACATAACTAGATAGTACAGAGTCGAATTACAGCGGATATGTGCGAATTAGAGGCAGAATCGTTCGAAAATGAGCAAAATTCGTTCAAAACGAGCAAAATTCGTGCAAAACGAGCAAAATTGTTCATTGTGGTGTTGAGTTGTGCTCAGATAGGATAACTTAACATAACTAGATAGTACAGAGTCGAATTACAGCGGATATGTGCGAATTAGAGGCTGAATCGTTCGAAAATGAGCAAAATTCGTTCAAAACGAGCAAAATTCGTGCAAAACGAGCAAAATTGTTCATTGTGGTGTTGAATTGTGCTCAGATAGGATAACTTAACATAACTAGATAGTACAGAGTCGAATTACAGCGGATATGTGCGAATTAGAGGCTGAATCGTGCGAAAATGAGCATAATTCGTGCAAAACGAGCAAAATTGTTCATTGTGGTGTTGAATTGCGCTCAGATAGGATAACTTAACATAACTAGATAGCACAGAGTCGAATTACAGCGGATATGTGCGAATTAGAGGCAGAATCGTTCGAAAATGAGCAAAATTCGTTCAAAACGAGCAAAATTCGTGCAAAACGAGCAAAATTGTTCATTGTCGTGTTGAGTTGTGCTCAGATAGGATAACTTAACATAACTAGATAGTACAGAGTCGAATTACAGCGGATATGTGCGAATTAGAGGCTGAATCGTGCGAAAATGAGCATAATTCGTTCAAAACGAGCAAAATTGTTCATTGTGGTGTTGAATTGTGCTCAGTTACGATAACTTAACATGACTAGATAGTACAGAGTCGAATTACAGCGGATATGTGCGAATTAGAGGCTGAATCGTGCGAAAATGAGCATAATTCGTGCAAAACGAGCAAAATTGTTCATTGTGGTGTCGAATTGTGCTCAGATAGGATAACTTAACATAACTAGATAGTACAGAGTCGAATTACAGCGGATATGTGCGAATTAGAGGCTGAATCGTGCGAAAATGAGCATAATTCGTTCAAAACGAGCAAAATTGTTCATTGTGGTGTTGAATTGTGCTCAGTTACGATAACTTAACATGACTAGATAGTACAGAGTCGAATTACAGCGGATCTGTGCGAATTAGAGGCTGAATAGTGCGAAAATGAGCATAATTCGTGCAAAACGAGCAAAATTGTTCATTGTGGTGTTGAATTGTGCTCAGATAGGATAACTTAACATAACTAGATAGTACAGAGTCGAATTACAGCGGATATGTGCGAATTAGAGGCAGAATCGTTCGAAAATGAGCAAAATTCGTTCAAAACGAGCAAAATTCGTGCAAAACGAGCAAAATTGTTCATTGTGGTGTTGAGTTGTGCTCAGATAGGATAACTTAACATAACTAGATAGTACAGAGTCGAATTACAGCGGATATGTGCGAATTAGAGGCTGAATCGTGCGAAAATGAGCATAATTCGTTCAAAACGAGCAAAAGTGTTCATTGTGGTGTTGAATTGTGCTCAGTTACGATAACTTAACATGACTAGATAGTACAGAGTCGAATTACAGCGGATATGTGCGAATTAGAGGCTGAATCGTGCGAAAATGAGCATAATTCGTGCAAAACGAGCAAAATTGTTCAGTGTGGTGTCGAATTGTGCTCAGATAGGATAACTTAACATAACTAGATAGTACAGAGTCGAATTACAGCGGATATGTGCGAATTAGAGGCTGAATCGTGCGAAAATGAGCATAATTCGTTCAAAACGAGCAAAATTGTACATTGTGGTGTTGAATTGTGCTCAGTTACGATAACTTAACATGACTAGATAGTACAGAGTCGAATTACAGCGGATATGTGCGAATTAGAGGCTGAATCGTGCGAAAATGAGCATAATTCGTGCAAAACGAGCAAAATTGTTCATTGTGGTGTTGAGTTGTGCTCAGATAGGATAACTTAACATAACTAGATAGTACAGAGTCGAATTACAGCGGATATGTGCGAATTAGAGGCTGAATCGTTCGAAAATGAGTAAAATTCGTTCGAAACGAGCAAAATTGTTCATTGTGGTGTTGAATTGTGCTCAGTTACGATAACTTAACATGACTAGATAGTACAGAGTCGAATTACAGCGGATATGTGCGAATTAGAGGCTGAATCGTGCGAAAATGAGCATAATTCGTTCAAAACGAGCAAAATTGTTCATTGTGGTGTTGAATTGTGCTCAGTTACGATAACTTAACATGACTAGATAGTACAGAGTCGAATTACAGCGGATATGTGCGAATTAGAGGCTGAATCGTGCGAAAATGAGCATAATTCGTGCAAAACGAGCAAAATTGTTCATTGTGGTGTCGAATTGTGCTCAGATAGGATAACTTAACATAACTAGATAGTACAGAGTCGAATTACAGCGGATATGTGCGAATTAGAGGCTGAATCGTGCGAAAATGAGCATAATTCGTGCAAAACGAGCAAAATTGTTCATTGTGGTGTTGAATTGTGCTCAGATAGGATAACTTAACATAACTAGATAGTACAGAGTCGAATTACAGCGGATATGTGCGAATTAGAGGCTGAATCGTGCGAAAATGAGCATAATTCGTTCAAAACGAGCAAAAGTGTTCATTGTGGTGTTGAATTGTGCTCAGTTACGATAACTTAACATGACTAGATAGTACAGAGTCGAATTACAGCGGATATGTGCGAATTAGAGGCTGAATCGTGCGAAAATGAGCATAATTCGTGCAAAACGAGCAAAATTGTTCAGTGTGGTGTCGAATTGTGCTCAGATAGGATAACTTAACATAACTAGATAGTACAGAGTCGAATTACAGCGGATATGTGCGAATTAGAGGCTGAATCGTGCGAAAATGAGCATAATTCGTTCAAAACGAGCAAAATTGTACATTGTGGTGTTGAATTGTGCTCAGTTACGATAACTTAACATGACTAGATAGTACAGAGTCGAATTACAGCGGATATGTGCGAATTAGAGGCTGAATCGTGCGAAAATGAGCATAATTCGTGCAAAACGAGCAAAATTGTTCATTGTGGTGTTGAGTTGTGCTCAGATAGGATAACTTAACATAACTAGATAGTACAGAGTCGAATTACAGCGGATATGTGCGAATTAGAGGCTGAATCGTGCGAAAATGAGCATAATTCGTTCAAAACGAGCAAAATTGTTCATTGTGGTGTTGAATTGTGCTCAGTTACGACAACTTAACATGACTAGATAGTACAGAGTCGAATTACAGCGGATATGTGCGAATTAGAGGCTGAATCGTGCGAAAATGAGCATAATTCGTGCAAAACGAGCAAAATTGTTCATTGTGGTGTCGAATTGTGCTCAGATAGGATAACTTAACATAACTAGATAGTACAGAGTCGAATTACAGCGGATATGTGCGAATTAGAGGCTGAATCGTGCGAAAATGAGCATAATTCGTGCAAAACGAGCAAAATTGTTCATTGTGGTGTTGAATTGTGCTCAGATAGGATAACTTAACATAACTAGATAGTACAGAGTCGAATTACAGCGGATATGTGCGAATTAGAGGCAGAATCGTTCGAAAATGAGCAAAATTCGTTCAAAACGAGCAAAATTCGTGCAAAACGAGCAAAATTGTTCATTGTGGTGTTGAGTTGTGCTCAGATAGGATAACTTAACATAACTAGATAGTACAGAGTCGAATTACAGCGGATATGTGCGAATTAGAGGCTGAATCGTTCGAAAATGAGCAAACTTCGTTCAAAACGAGCAAAATTGTTCATTTTGGTGTTGAATTGTGCTCAGTTACGATAACTTAACATGACTAGATAGTATAGAGTCGAATTACAGCGGATATGTGCGAATTAGAGGCTGAATCGTGCGAAAATCAGCATAATTCGTGCAAAACGAGCAAAATTGTTCATTGTGGTGTTGAATTGTGCTCAGATAGGATAACTTAACATAACTAGATAGTACAGAGTCGAATAGCAGCGGATATGTGCGAATTAGAGGCTGAATCGTGCGAAAATGAGCATAATTCGTTCAAAACGAGCAAAAGTGTTCATTGTGGTGTTGAATTGTGCTCAGTTACGATAACTTAACATGACTAGATAGTACAGAGTCGAATTACAGCGGATATGTGCGAATTAGAGGCTGAATCGTGCGAAAATGAGCATAATTCGTGCAAAACGAGCAAAATTGTTCATTGTGGTGTCGAATTGTGCTCAGATAGGATAACTTAACATAACTAGATAGTACAGAGTCGAATTACAGCGGATATGTGCGAATTAGAGGCTGAATCGTGCGAAAATGAGCATAATTCGTTCAAAACGAGCAAAATTGTACATTGTGGTGTTGAATTGTGCTCAGTTACGATAACTTAACATGACTAGATAGTACAGAGTCGAATTACAGCGGATATGTGCGAATTAGAGGCTGAATCGTGCGAAAATGAGCATAATTCGTGCAAAACGAGCAAAATTGTTCATTGTGGTGTTGAGTTGTGCTCAGATAGGATAACTTAACATAACTAGATAGTACAGAGTCGAATTACAGCGGATATGTGCGAATTAGAGGCTGAATCGTTCGAAAATGAGTAAAATTCGTTCGAAACGAGCAAAATTGTTCATTGTGGTGTTGAATTGTGCTCAGTTACGATAACTTAACATGACTAGATAGTACAGAGTCGAATTACAGCGGATATGTGCGAATTAGAGGCTGAATCGTGCGAAAATGAGCATAATTCGTTCAAAACGAGCAAAATTGTTCATTGTGGTGTTGAATTGTGCTCAGTTACGATAACTTAACATGACTAGATAGTACAGAGTCGAATTACAGCGGATATGTGCGAATTAGAGGCTGAATCGTGCGAAAATGAGCATAATTCGTGCAAAACGAGCAAAATTGTTCATTGTGGTGTCGAATTGTGCTCAGTTACGATAACTTAACATGACTAGATAGTACAGAGTCGAATTACAGCGGATATGTGCGAATTAGAGGCTGAATCGTGCGAAAATGAGCATAATTCGTGCAAAACGAGCAAAATTGTTCATTGTGGTGTCGAATTGTGCTCAGATAGGATAACTTAACATGACTAGATAGTACAGAGTCGATTTACAGCGGATATGTGCGAATTAGAGGCTGAATCGTGCGAAAATGAGCATAATTCGTGCAAAACGAGCAAAATTGTTCATTGTGGTGTTGAATTGTGCTCAGATAGGATAACTTAACATAACTAGATAGTACAGAGTCGAATTACAGCGGATATGTGCGAATTAGAGGCAGAATCGTTCGAAAATGAGCAAAATTCGTTCAAAACGAGCAAAATTCGTGCAAAACGAGCAAAATTGTTCATTGTGGTGTTGAGTTGTGCTCGGATAGGATAACTTAACATAACTAGATAGTACAGAGTCGAATTACAGCGGATATGTGCGAATTAGAGGCTGAATCGTTCGAAAATGAGCAAAATTCGTTCAAAACGAGCAAAATTCGTGCAAAACGAGCAAAATTGTTCATTGTGGTGTTGAGTTGTGCTGAGATAGGATAACTTAACATAACTAGATAGTACAGAGTCGAATTACAGCGGATATGTGCGAATTAGAGGCTGAATCGTGCGAAAATGAGCATAATTCGTGCAAAACGAGCAAAATTGTTCATTGTGGTGTTGAATTGTGCTCAATCACGATAACTTAACATGACTAGATAGTACAGAGTCGCATTACAGCGGATATGTGCGAATTAGAGGCAGAATCGTTCGAAAATGAGCAAAATTCGTTCAAAACGAGCAAAATTCGTGCAAAACGAGCAAAATTGTTCATTGTGGTGTTGAGTTGTGCTCGGATAGGATAACTTAACATAACTAGATAGTACAGAGTCGAATTACAGCGGATATGTGCGAATTAGAGGCTGAATCGTTCGAAAATGAGCAAAATTCGTGCAAAACGAGCAAAATTGTTCATTGTGGTGTTGAATTGTGCTCAGATAGGATAACTTAACATAACTAGATAGTACAGAGTCGAATTACAGCGGATATGTGCGAATTAGAGGCAGAATCGTTCGAAAATGAGCAAAATTCGTTCAAAACGAGCAAAATTCGTGCAAAACGAGCAAAATTGTTCATTGTGGTGTTGAGTTGTGCTCGGATAGGATAACTTAACATAACTAGATAGTACAGAGTCGAATTACAGCGGATATGTGCGAATTAGAGGCTGAATCGTTCGAAAATGAGCAAAATTCGTTCAAAACGAGCAAAATTCGTGCAAAACGAGCAAAATTGTTCATTGTGGTGTTGAGTTGTGCTCAGATAGGATAACTTAACATAACTAGATAGTACAGAGTCGAATTACAGCGGATATGTGCGAATTAGAGGCTGAATCGTGTGAAAATGAGCATAATTCGTGCAAAACGAGCAAAATTGTTCATTGTGGTGTTGAATTGCGCTCAATCACGATAACTTAACATGACTAGATAGTACAGAGTCGCATTACAGCGGATATGTGCGAATTAGAGGCTGAATCGTGCGAAAATGAGCATAATTCGTGCAAAACGAGCAAAATTGTTCATTGTGGTGTCGAATTGTGCTCAGATAGGATAACTTAACATAACTAGATAGTACAGAGTCGAATTACAGCGGATATGTGCGAATTAGAGGCTGAATCGTGCGAAAATGAGCATAATTCGTTCAAAACGAGCAAAATTGTTCATTGTGGTGTTGAATTGTGCTCAGTTACGATAATTTAACATGACTAGATAGTACAGAGTCGAATTACAGCGGATATGTGCGAATTAGAGGCAGAATCGTTCGAAAATGAGCAAAATTCGTTCAAAACGAGCAAAATTCGTGCAAAACGAGCAAAATTGTTCATTGTGGTGTCGAATTGTGCTCAGATAGGATAACTTAACATAACTAGATAGTACAGAGTCGAATTACAGCGGATATGTGCGAATTAGAGGCTGAATCGTGCGAAAATGAGCATAATTCGTGCAAAACGAGCAAAATTGTTCATTGTGGTGTTGAATTGTGCTCAGTTACGATAACTTAACATGACTAGATAGTACAGAGTCGCATTACAGCGGATATGTGCGAATTAGAGGCTGAATCGTGCGAAAATGAGCATAATTCGTGCAAAACGAGCAAAATTGTTCATTGTGGTGTCGAATTGTGCTCAGATAGGATAACTTAACATAACTAGATAGTACAGAGTCGAATTACAGCGGATATGTGCGAATTAGAGGCTGAATCGTGCGAAAATGAGCATAATTCGTTCAAAACGAGCAAAATTGTTCATTGTGGTGTTGAATTGTGCTCAGTTACGATAACTTAACATGACTAGATAGTACAGAGTCGAATTACAGCGGATATGTGCGAATTAGAGGCTGAATCGTGCGAAAATGAGCATAATTCGTTCAAAACGAGCAAAATTGTTCATTGTGGTGTTGAAGTGTGCTCAGTTACGATAACTTAACATGACTAGATAGTACAGAGTCGAATTACAGCGGATATGTGCGAACTAGAGGCTGAATCGTGCGAAAATGAGCATAATTCGTTCAAAACGAGCAAAATTGTTCATTGTGGTGTTGAATTGTGCTCAGATAGGATAACTTAACATGACTAGATAGTACAGAGTCGAATTACAGCGGATATGTGCGAATTAGAGGCTGAATCGTGCGAAAATGAGCATAATTCGTGCAAAACGAGCAAAATTGTTCATTGTGGTGTTGAATTGTGCTCAGATAGGATAACTTAACATAACTAGATAGTACAGAGTCGAATTACAGCGGATATGTGCGAATTAGAGGCTGAATCGTGCGAAAATGTGCATAATTCGTTCAAAACGAGCAAAATTGTTCATTGTGGTGTTGAATTGTGCTCAGTTACGATAACTTAACATGACTAGATAGTACAGAGTCGAATTACAGCGGATATGTGCGAATTAGAGGCTGAATCGTGCGAAAATGAGCATAATTCGTGCAAAACGAGCAAAATTGTTCATTGTGGTGTTGAATTGTGCTCAGATAGGATAACTTAACATAACTAGATAGTACAGAGTCGAATTACAGCGGATATGTGCGAATTAGAGGCTGAATCGTGCGAAAATGAGCATAATTCGTTCAAAACGAGCAAAATTGTTCATTGTGGTGTTGAATTGTGCTCAGTTACGATAACTTAACATGACTAGATAGTACAGAGTCGAATTACAGCGGATATGTGCGAATTAGAGGCTGAATCGTGCGAAAATGAGCATAATTCGTTCAAAACGAGCAAAATTGTTCATTGTGGTGTTGAATTGTGCTCAGATAGGATAACTTAACATAACTAGATAGTACAGAGTCGAATTACAGCGGATATGTGCGAATTAGAGGCTGAATCGTTCGAAAATGAGCAAAATTCGTTCAAAACGAGCAAAATTCGTGCAAAACGAGCAAAATTGTTCATTGTGGTGTTGAATTGTGCTCAGTTACGATAACTTAACATGACTAGATAGTACAGAGTCGAATTACAGCGGATATGTGCGAATTAGAGGCTGATTCGTGCGAAAATGAGCATAATTCGTTCAAAACGAGCAAAATTGTTCATTGTGGTGTTGAATTGTGCTCAGTTACGATAACTTAACATGACTAGATAGTACAGAATCGAATTACAGCGGATATGTGCGAATTAGAGGCTGAATCGTTCGAAAATGTGCAAAATTCGTTCAAGACGAGCAAAATTCGTGCAAAACGAGCAAAATTGTTCATTGCGGTGTTGAATTGTGCTCAGTTACGATAACTTAACATGACTAGATAGTACAGAGTCGAATTACAGCGGATATGTGCGAATTAGAGGCTGAATCGTGCGAAAATGAGCATAATTCGTGCAAAACGAGCAAAATTGTTCATTGCGGTGTCGAATTGTGCTCAGATAAGATAACTTAACATAACTAGATAGTACAGAGTCGAATTACAGCGGATATGTGCGAATTAGAGGCTGAATCGTGCGAAAATGAGCATAATTCGTTCAAAACGAGCAAAATTGTTCATTGTGGTGTTGAATTGTGCTCAGTTACGATAACTTAACATGACTAGATAGTACAGAGTCGAATTACAGCGGATATGTGCGAATTAGAGGCTGAATCGTGCGAAAATGAGCATAATTCGTTCAAAACGAGCAAAATTGTTCATTGTGGTGTTGAATTGTGCTCAGATAGGATAACTTAACATAACTAGATAGTACAGAGTCGAATTACAGCGGATATGTGCGAATTAGAGGCTGAATCGTCCGAAAATGAGCATAATTCGTGCAAAACGAGCAAAATTGTTCATTGTGGTGTTGAATTGTGCTCAGATAGGATAACTTAACATAACTAGATAGTACAGAGTCGAATTACAGCGGATATGTGACAATTAGAGGCAGAATCGTTCGAAAATGAGCAAAATTCGTTCAAAACGAGCAAAATTCGTGCAAAACGAGCAAAATTGTTCATTGTGGTGTTGAGTTGTGCTCAGATAGGATAACTTAACATAACTAGATAGTACAGAGTCGAATTACAGCGGATATGTGCGAATTAGAGGCTGAATCGTGCGAAAATGAGCATAATTCGTTCAAAACGAGCAAAATTGTTCATTGCGGTGTTGAATTGTGCTCAGTTACGATAACTTAACATGACTAGATAGTACAGAGTCGAATTGCATCGGATATGTGCGAATTAGAGGCTGAATCGTGCGAAAATGAGCATAATTCGTGCAAAACGAGCAAAATTGTTCGTAGTGGTGTTGAATTGTGCTCTGATAGGATAACTTAACATAAGTAGATAGTACAGAGTCGAATTACAGCGGATATGTGCGAATTAGAGGCTGAATCGTTCGAAAATGAGCAAAATTCGTTCAAAACGAGCAAAATTGTTCATTGCGGTGTTGAATTGTGCTCAGTTACGATAACTTATCATGACTAGATAGTACAGAGTCGAATTACAGCGGATATGTGCGAATTAGAGGCTGAATCGTCCGAAAATGAGCATAATTCGTGCAAAACGAGCAAAATTGTTCATTGTGGTGTTGAATTGTGCTCAGATAGGATAACTTAACATAACTAGATAGTACAGAGTCGAATTACAGCGGATATGTGCGAATTAGAGGCTGAATCGTCCGAAAATGAGCATAATTCGTGCAAAACGAGCAAAATTGTTCATTGTGGTGTTGAATTGTGCTCAGATAGGATAACTTAACATAACTAGATAGTACAGAGTCGAATTACAGCGGATATGTGCGCATTAGAGGCTGAATTGTTCGAAAATGAGCAAAATTCGTTCAAAACGAGCAAAATTCGTGCAAAACGAGCAAAATTGTTCATTGTGGTGTTGAGTTGTGCTCAGATAGGATAACTTAACATAACTAGATAGTACAGAGCCGAATTACAGCGGATATGTGCGAATTAGAGGCTGAATTGTTCGAAAATGAGCAAAATTCGTTCAAAACGAGCAAAATTCGTGCAAAACGAGCAAAATTGTTCATTGTGGTGTTGAATTGTGCTCAGATAGGATAACTTAACATAACTAGATAGTACAGAGTCGAATTACAGCGGATATGTGCGAATTAGAGGCTGAATCGTGCGAAAATGAGCATAATTCGTTCAAAACGAGCAAAATTGTTCATTGCGGTGTTGAATTGTGCTCAGTTACGATAACTTAACATGACTAGATAGTACAGAGTCGAATTACAGCGGATATGTGCGAATTAGAGGCTGAATCGTGCGAAAATGAGCATAATTCGTGCAAAACGAGCAAAATTGTTCATTGTGGTGTTGAATTGTGCTCAGATAGGATAACTTAACATAACTAGATAGTACAGAGTCGAATTACAGCGGATATGTGACAATTAGAGGCAGAATCGTTCGAAAATGAGCAAAATTCGTTCAAAACGAGCAAAATTCGTGCAAAACGAGCAAAATTGTTCATTGTGGTGTTGAGTTGTGCTCAGATAGGATAACTTAACATAACTAGATAGTACAGAGTCGAATTACAGCGGATATGTGCGAATTAGAGGCTGAATCGTTCGAAAATGAGCAAAATTCGTTCAAAACGAGCAAAATTGTTCATTGCGGTGTTGAATTGTGCTCAGTTACGATAACTTATCATGACTAGATAGTACAGAGTCGAATTACAGCGGATATGTGCGAATTAGAGGCTGAATCGTCCGAAAATGAGCATAATTCGTGCAAAACGAGCAAAATTGTTCATTGTGGTGTTGAATTGCGCTCAATCACGATAACTTAACATGACTAGATAGTACAGAGTCGCATTACAGCGGATATGTGCGAATTAGAGGCTGAATCGTGCGAAAATGAGCATAATTCGTGCAAAACGAGCAAAATTGTTCATTGTGGTGTCGAATTGTGCTCAGATAGGATAACTTAACATAACTAGATAGTACAGAGTCGAATTACAGCGGATATGTGCGAATTAGAGGCTGAATCGTGCGAAAATGAGCATAATTCGTTCAAAACGAGCAAAATTGTTCATTGTGGTGTTGAATTGTGCTCAGTTACGATAATTTAACATGACTAGATAGTACAGAGTCGAATTACAGCGGATATGTGCGAATTAGAGGCAGAATCGTTCGAAAATGAGCAAAATTCGTTCAAAACGAGCAAAATTCGTGCAAAACGAGCAAAATTGTTCATTGTGGTGTCGAATTGTGCTCAGATAGGATAACTTAACATAACTAGATAGTACAGAGTCGAATTACAGCGGATATGTGCGAATTAGAGGCTGAATCGTGCGAAAATGAGCATAATTCGTGCAAAACGAGCAAAATTGTTCATTGTGGTGTTGAATTGTGCTCAGTTACGATAACTTAACATGACTAGATAGTACAGAGTCGCATTACAGCGGATACGTGCGAATTAGAGGCTGAATCGTGCGAAAATGAGCATAATTCGTGCAAAACGAGCAAAATTGTTCATTGTGGTGTCGAATTGTGCTCAGATAGGATAACTTAACATAACTAGATAGTACAGAGTCGAATTACAGCGGATATGTGCGAATTAGAGGCTGAATCGTGCGAAAATGAGCATAATTCGTTCAAAACGAGCAAAATTGTTCATTGTGGTGTTGAATTGTGCTCAGTTACGATAACTTAACATGACTAGATAGTACAGAGTCGAATTACAGCGGATATGTGCGAATTAGAGGCTGAATCGTGCGAAAATGAGCATAATTCGTTCAAAACGAGCAAAATTGTTCATTGTGGTGTTGAATTGTGCTCAGTTACGATAACTTAACATGACTAGATAGTACAGAGTCGAATTACAGCGGATATGTGCGAACTAGAGGCTGAATCGTGCGAAAATGAGCATAATTCGTTCAAAACGAGCAAAATTGTTCATTGTGGTGTTGAATTGTGCTCAGATAGGATAACTTAACATGACTAGATAGTACAGAGTCGAATTACAGCGGATATGTGCGAATTAGAGGCTGAATCGTGCGAAAATGAGCATAATTCGTGCAAAACGAGCAAAATTGTTCATTGTGGTGTTGAATTGTGCTCAGATAGGATAAGTTAACATAACTAGATAGTACAGAGTCGAATTACAGCGGATATGTGCGAATTAGAGGCTGAATCGTGCGAAAATGTGCATAATTCGTTCAAAACGAGCAAAATTGTTCATTGTGGTGTTGAATTGTGCTCAGTTACGATAACTTAACATGACTAGATAGTACAGAGTCGAATTACAGCGGATATGTGCGAATTCGAGGCTGAATCGTGCGAAAATGAGCATAATTCGTGCAAAACGAGCAAAATTGTTCATTGTGGTGTTGAATTGTGCTCAGATAGGATAACTTAACATAACTAGATAGTACAGAGTCGAATTACAGCGGATATGTGCGAATTAGAGGCTGAATCGTGCGAAAATGAGCATAATTCGTTCAAAACGAGCAAAATTGTTCATTGTGGTGTTGAATTGTGCTCAGTTACGATAACTTAACATGACTAGATAGTACAGAGTCGAATTACAGCGGATATGTGCGAATTAGAGGCTGAATCGTGCGAAAATGAGCATAATTCGTTCAAAACGAGCAAAATTGTTCATTGTGGTGTTGAATTGTGCTCAGATAGGATAACTTAACATAACTAGATAGTACAGAGTCGAATTACAGCGGATATGTGCGAATTAGAGGCTGAATCGTTCGAAAATGAGCAAAATTCGTTCAAAACGAGCAAAATTCGTGCAAAACGAGCAAAATTGTTCATTGTGGTGTTGAATTGTGCTCAGTTACGATAACTTAACATGACTAGATAGTACAGAGTCGAATTACAGCGGATATGTGCGAATTAGAGGCTGAATCGTGCGAAAATGAGCATAATTCGTTCAAAACGAGCAAAATTGTTCATTGTGGTGTTGAATTGTGCTCAGTTACGATAACTTAACATGACTAGATAGTACAGAATCGAATTACAGCGGATATGTGCGAATTAGAGGCTGAATCGTTCGAAAATGTGCAAAATTCGTTCAAGACGAGCAAAATTCGTGCAAAACGAGCAAAATTGTTCATTGCGGTGTTGAATTGTGCTCAGTTACGATAACTTAACATGACTAGATAGTACAGAGTCGAATTACAGCGGATATGTGCGAATTAGAGGCTGAATCGTGCGAAAATGAGCATAATTCGTGCAAAACGAGCAAAATTGTTCATTGCGGTGTCGAATTGTGCTCAGATAAGATAACTTAACATAACTAGATAGTACAGAGTCGAATTACAGCGGATATGTGCGAATTAGAGGCTGAATCGAGCGAAAATGAGCATAATTCGTTCAAAACGAGCAAAATTGTTCATTGTGGTGTTGAATTGTGCTCAGTTACGATAACTTAACATGACTAGATAGCACAGAGTCGAATTACAGCGGATATGTGCGAATTAGAGGCTGAATCGTGCGAAAATGAGCATAATTCGTTCAAAACGAGCAAAATTGTTCATTGTGGTGTTGAATTGTGCTCAGATAGGATAACTTAACATAACTAGATAGTACAGAGTCGAATTACAGCGGATATGTGCGAATTAGAGGCTGAATCGTCCGAAAATGAGCATAATTCGTGCAAAACGAGCAAAATTGTTCATTGTGGTGTTGAATTGTGCTCAGATAGGATAACTTAACATAACTAGATAGTACAGAGTCGAATTACAGCGGATATGTGACAATTAGAGGCAGAATCGTTCGAAAATGAGCAAAATTCGTTCAAAACGAGCAAAATTCGTGCAAAACGAGCAAAATTGTTCATTGTGGTGTTGAGTTGTGCTCAGATAGGATAACTTAACATAACTAGATAGTACAGAGTCGAATTACAGCGGATATGTGCGAATTAGAGGCTGAATCGTGCGAAAATGAGCATAATTCGTTCAAAACGAGCAAAATTGTTCATTGCGGTGTTGAATTGTGCTCAGTTACGATAACTTAACATGACTAGATAGTACAGAGTCGAATTGCATCAGATATGTGCGAATTAGAGGCTGAATCGTGCGAAAATGAGCATAATTCGTGCAAAACGAGCAAAATTGTTCGTAGTGGTGTTGAATTGTGCTCTGATAGGATAACTTAACATAAGTAGATAGTACAGAGTCGAATTACAGCGGATATGTGCGAATTAGAGGCTGAATCGTTCGAAAATGAGCAAAATTCGTTCAAAACGAGCAAAATTGTTCATTGCGGTGTTGAATTGTGCTCAGTTACGATAACTTATCATGACTAGATAGTACAGAGTCGAATTACAGCGGATATGTGCGAATTAGAGGCTGAATCGTCCGAAAATGAGCATAATTCGTGCAAAACGAGCAAAATTGTTCATTGTGGTGTTGAATTGTGCTCAGATAGGATAACTTAACATAACTAGATAGTACAGAGTCGAATTACAGCGGATATGTGCGAATTAGAGGCTGAATCGTCCGAAAATTAGCATAATTCGTGCAAAACGAGCAAAATTGTTCATTGTGGTGTTGAATTGTGCTCAGATAGGATAACTTAACATAACTAGATAGTACAGAGTCGAATTACAGCGGATATGTGCGCATTAGAGGCTGAATTGTTCGAAAATGAGCAAAATTCGTTCAAAACGAGCAAAATTCGTGCAAAACGAGCAAAATTGTTCATTGTGGTGTTGAGTTGTGCTCAGATAGGATAACTTAACATAACTAGATAGTACAGAGTCGAATTACAGCGGATATGTGCGAATTAGAGGCTGAATTGTTCGAAAATGAGCAAAATTCGTGCAAAACGAGCAAAATTGTTCATTGTGGTGTTGAATTGTGCTCAGATAGGATAACTTAACATAACTAGATAGTACAGAGTCGAATTACAGCGGATATGTGCGAATTAGAGGCTGAATCGTGCGAAAATGAGCATAATTCGTTCAAAACGAGCAAAATTGTTCATTGCGGTGTTGAATTGTGCTCAGTTACGATAACTTAACATGACTAGATAGTACAGAGTCGAATTACAGCGGATATGTGCGAATTAGAGGCTGAATCGTGCGAAAATGAGCATAATTCGTGCAAAACGAGCAAAATTGTTCATTGTGGTGTTGAATTGTGCTCAGATAGGATAACTTAACATAACTAGATAGTACAGAGTCGAATTACAGCGGATATGTGACAATTAGAGGCAGAATCGTTCGAAAATGAGCAAAATTCGTTCAAAACGAGCAAAATTCGTGCAAAACGAGCAAAATTGTTCATTGTGGTGTTGAGTTGTGCTCAGATAGGATAACTTAACATAACTAGATAGTACAGAGTCGAATTACAGCGGATATGTGCGAATTAGAGGCTGAATCGTGCGAAAATGAGCATAATTCGTTCAAAACGAGCAAAATTGTTCATTGCGGTGTTGAATTGTGCTCAGTTACGATAACTTAACATGACTAGATAGTACAGAGTCGAATTGCATCGGATATGTGCGAATTAGAGGCTGAATCGTGCGAAAATGAGCATAATTCGTGCAAAACGAGCAAAATTGTTCGTAGTGGTGTTGAATTGTGCTCTGATAGGATAACTTAACATAAGTAGATAGTACAGAGTCGAATTACAGCGGATATGTGCGAATTAGAGGCTGAATCGTTCGAAAATGAGCAAAATTCGTTCAAAACGAGCAAAATTGTTCATTGCGGTGTTGAATTGTGCTCAGTTACGATAACTTATCATGACTAGATAGTACAGAGTCGAATTACAGCGGATATGTGCGAATTAGAGGCTGAATCGTCCGAAAATGAGCATAATTCGTGCAAAACGAGCAAAATTGTTCATTGTGGTGTTGAATTGTGCTCAGATAGGATAACTTAACATAACTAGATAGTACAGAGTCGAATTACAGCGGATATGTGCGAATTAGAGGCTGAATCGTTCGAAAATGAGCAAAAATCGTTCAAAACGAGCAAAATTCGTGCAAAACGAGCAAAATTGCTCATTGTGGTGTTGAGTTGTGCTCAGATAGGATAACTTAACATAACTAGATAGTACAGAGTCGAATTACAGCGGATATGTGCGAATTAGAGGCAGAATCGTTCGAAAATGAGCAAAATTCGTTCAAAACGAGCAAAATTCGTGCAAAACGAGCAAAATTGTTCATTGTGGTGTTGAGTTGTGCTCAGATAGGATAACTTAACATAACTAGATAGTACAGAGTCGAATTACAGCGGATATGTGCGAATTAGAGGCTGAATCGTCCGAAAATGAGCATAATTCGTGCAAAACGAGCAAAATTGTTCATTGTGGTGTTGAGTTGTGCTCAGATAGGATAACTTAACATAACTAGATAGTACAGAGTCGAATTACAGCGGATATGTGCGAATTAGAGGCTGAATTGTTCGAAAATGAGCAAAATTCGTTCAAAACGAGCAAAATTCGTGCAAAACGAGCAAAATTGTTCATTGTGGTGTCGAATTGTGCTCAGATAGGATAACTTAACATAACTAGATAGTACAGAGTCGAATTACAGCGGATATGTGCGAATTAGAGGCTGAATCGTGCGAAAATGAGCATAATTCGTTCAAAACGAGCAAAATTGTTCATTGTGGTGTTGAATTGTGCTCAGTTACGATAACTTAACATGACTGGATAGTACAGAGTCGAATTACAGCGGATATGTGCGAATTAGAGGCTGAATCGTGCGAAAATGAGCATAATTCGTTCAAAACGAGCAAAATTGTTCATTGTGGTGTTGAATTGTGCTCAGTTACGATAACTTAACATGACTAGATAGTACAGAGTCGAATTACAGCGGATATGTGCGAATTCGAGGCTGAATCGTGCGAAAATGAGCATAATTCGTGCAAAACGAGCAAAATTGTTCATTGTGGTGTTGAATTGTGCTCAGATAGGATAACTTAACATAACTAGATAGTACAGAGTCGAATTACAGCGGATATGTGCGAATTAGAGGCTGAATCGTGCGAAAATGAGCATAATTCGTTCAAAACGAGCAAAATTGTTCATTGTGGTGTTGAATTGTGCTCAGTTACGATAACTTAACATGACTAGATAGTACAGAGTCGAATTACAGCGGATATGTGCGAATTAGAGGCTGAATCGTGCGAAAATGAGCATAATTCGTTCAAAACGAGCAAAATTGTTCATTGTGGTGTTGAATTGTGCTCAGATAGGATAACTTAACATAACTAGATAGTACAGAGTCGAATTACAGCGGATATGTGCGAATTAGAGGCTGAATCGTTCGAAAATGAGCAAAATTCGTTCAAAACGAGCAAAATTCGTGCAAAACGAGCAAAATTGTTCATTGTGGTGTTGAATTGTGCTCAGTTACGATAACTTAACATGACTAGATAGTACAGAGTCGAATTACAGCGGATATGTGCGAATTAGAGGCTGAATCGTGCGAAAATGAGCATAATTCGTTCAAAACGAGCAAAATTGTTCATTGTGGTGTTGAATTGTGCTCAGTTACGATAACTTAACATGACTAGATAGTACAGAATCGAATTACAGCGGATATGTGCGAATTAGAGGCTGAATCGTTCGAAAATGTGCAAAATTCGTTCAAGACGAGCAAAATTCGTGCAAAACGAGCAAAATTGTTCATTGCGGTGTTGAATTGTGCTCAGTTACGATAACTTAACATGACTAGATAGTACAGAGTCGAATTACAGCGGATATGTGCGAATTAGAGGCTGAATCGTGCGAAAATGAGCATAATTCGTGCAAAACGAGCAAAATTGTTCATTGCGGTGTCGAATTGTGCTCAGATAAGATAACTTAACATAACTAGATAGTACAGAGTCGAATTACAGCGGATATGTGCGAATTAGAGGCTGAATCGAGCGAAAATGAGCATAATTCGTTCAAAACGAGCAAAATTGTTCATTGTGGTGTTGAATTGTGCTCAGTTACGATAACTTAACATGACTAGATAGCACAGAGTCGAATTACAGCGGATATGTGCGAATTAGAGGCTGAATCGTGCGAAAATGAGCATAATTCGTTCAAAACGAGCAAAATTGTTCATTGTGGTGTTGAATTGTGCTCAGATAGGATAACTTAACATAACTAGATAGTACAGAGTCGAATTACAGCGGATATGTGCGAATTAGAGGCTGAATCGTCCGAAAATGAGCATAATTCGTGCAAAACGAGCAAAATTGTTCATTGTGGTGTTGAATTGTGCTCAGATAGGATAACTTAACATAACTAGATAGTACAGAGTCGAATTACAGCGGATATGTGACAATTAGAGGCAGAATCGTTCGAAAATGAGCAAAATTCGTTCAAAACGAGCAAAATTCGTGCAAAACGAGCAAAATTGTTCATTGTGGTGTTGAGTTGTGCTCAGATAGGATAACTTAACATAACTAGATAGTACAGAGTCGAATTACAGCGGATATGTGCGAATTAGAGGCTGAATCGTGCGAAAATGAGCATAATTCGTTCAAAACGAGCAAAATTGTTCATTGCGGTGTTGAATTGTGCTCAGTTACGATAACTTAACATGACTAGATAGTACAGAGTCGAATTGCATCAGATATGTGCGAATTAGAGGCTGAATCGTGCGAAAATGAGCATAATTCGTGCAAAACGAGCAAAATTGTTCGTAGTGGTGTTGAATTGTGCTCTGATAGGATAACTTAACATAAGTAGATAGTACAGAGTCGAATTACAGCGGATATGTGCGAATTAGAGGCTGAATCGTTCGAAAATGAGCAAAATTCGTTCAAAACGAGCAAAATTGTTCATTGCGGTGTTGAATTGTGCTCAGTTACGATAACTTATCATGACTAGATAGTACAGAGTCGAATTACAGCGGATATGTGCGAATTAGAGGCTGAATCGTCCGAAAATGAGCATAATTCGTGCAAAACGAGCAAAATTGTTCATTGTGGTGTTGAATTGTGCTCAGATAGGATAACTTAACATAACTAGATAGTACAGAGTCGAATTACAGCGGATATGTGCGAATTAGAGGCTGAATCGTCCGAAAATTAGCATAATTCGTGCAAAACGAGCAAAATTGTTCATTGTGGTGTTGAATTGTGCTCAGATAGGATAACTTAACATAACTAGATAGTACAGAGTCGAATTACAGCGGATATGTGCGCATTAGAGGCTGAATTGTTCGAAAATGAGCAAAATTCGTTCAAAACGAGCAAAATTCGTGCAAAACGAGCAAAATTGTTCATTGTGGTGTTGAGTTGTGCTCAGATAGGATAACTTAACATAACTAGATAGTACAGAGTCGAATTACAGCGGATATGTGCGAATTAGAGGCTGAATTGTTCGAAAATGAGCAAAATTCGTGCAAAACGAGCAAAATTGTTCATTGTGGTGTTGAATTGTGCTCAGATAGGATAACTTAACATAACTAGATAGTACAGAGTCGAATTACAGCGGATATGTGCGAATTAGAGGCTGAATCGTGCGAAAATGAGCATAATTCGTTCAAAACGAGCAAAATTGTTCATTGCGGTGTTGAATTGTGCTCAGTTACGATAACTTAACATGACTAGATAGTACAGAGTCGAATTACAGCGGATATGTGCGAATTAGAGGCTGAATCGTGCGAAAATGAGCATAATTCGTGCAAAACGAGCAAAATTGTTCATTGTGGTGTTGAATTGTGCTCAGATAGGATAACTTAACATAACTAGATAGTACAGAGTCGAATTACAGCGGATATGTGACAATTAGAGGCAGAATCGTTCGAAAATGAGCAAAATTCGTTCAAAACGAGCAAAATTCGTGCAAAACGAGCAAAATTGTTCATTGTGGTGTTGAGTTGTGCTCAGATAGGATAACTTAACATAACTAGATAGTACAGAGTCGAATTACAGCGGATATGTGCGAATTAGAGGCTGAATCGTGCGAAAATGAGCATAATTCGTTCAAAACGAGCAAAATTGTTCATTGCGGTGTTGAATTGTGCTCAGTTACGATAACTTAACATGACTAGATAGTACAGAGTCGAATTGCATCGGATATGTGCGAATTAGAGGCTGAATCGTGCGAAAATGAGCATAATTCGTGCAAAACGAGCAAAATTGTTCGTAGTGGTGTTGAATTGTGCTCTGATAGGATAACTTAACATAAGTAGATAGTACAGAGTCGAATTACAGCGGATATGTGCGAATTAGAGGCTGAATCGTTCGAAAATGAGCAAAATTCGTTCAAAACGAGCAAAATTGTTCATTGCGGTGTTGAATTGTGCTCAGTTACGATAACTTATCATGACTAGATAGTACAGAGTCGAATTACAGCGGATATGTGCGAATTAGAGGCTGAATCGTCCGAAAATGAGCATAATTCGTGCAAAACGAGCAAAATTGTTCATTGTGGTGTTGAATTGTGCTCAGATAGGATAACTTAACATAACTAGATAGTACAGAGTCGAATTACAGCGGATATGTGCGAATTAGAGGCTGAATCGTTCGAAAATGAGCAAAAATCGTTCAAAACGAGCAAAATTCGTGCAAAACGAGCAAAATTGCTCATTGTGGTGTTGAGTTGTGCTCAGATAGGATAACTTAACATAACTAGATAGTACAGAGTCGAATTACAGCGGATATGTGCGAATTAGAGGCAGAATCGTTCGAAAATGAGCAAAATTCGTTCAAAACGAGCAAAATTCGTGCAAAACGAGCAAAATTGTTCATTGTGGTGTTGAGTTGTGCTCAGATAGGATAACTTAACATAACTAGATAGTACAGAGTCGAATTACAGCGGATATGTGCGAATTAGAGGCTGAATCGTCCGAAAATGAGCATAATTCGTGCAAAACGAGCAAAATTGTTCATTGTGGTGTTGAGTTGTGCTCAGATAGGATAACTTAACATAACTAGATAGTACAGAGTCGAATTACAGCGGATATGTGCGAATTAGAGGCTGAATTGTTCGAAAATGAGCAAAATTCGTTCAAAACGAGCAAAATTCGTGCAAAACGAGCAAAATTGTTCATTGTGGTGTCGAATTGTGCTCAGATAGGATAACTTAACATAACTAGATAGTACAGAGTCGAATTACAGCGGATATGTGCGAATTAGAGGCTGAATCGTGCGAAAATGAGCATAATTCGTTCAAAACGAGCAAAATTGTTCATTGTGGTGTTGAATTGTGCTCAGTTACGATAACTTAACATGACTGGATAGTACAGAGTCGAATTACAGCGGATATGTGCGAATTAGAGGCTGAATCGTGCGAAAATGAGCATAATTCGTTCAAAACGAGCAAAATTGTTCATTGTGGTGTTGAATTGTGCTCAGTTACGATAACTTAACATGACTAGATAGTACAGAGTCGAATTACAGCGGATATGTGCGAATTAGAGGCTGAATCGTGCGAAAATGAGCATAATTCGTTCAAAACGAGCAAAATTGTTCATTGTGGTGTTGAATTGTGCTCAGTTACGATAACTTAACATGACTAGATAGTACAGAGTCGAATTACAGCGGATATGTGCGAATTAGAGGCTGAATCGTGCGAAAATGAGCATAATTCGTTCAAAACGAGCAAAATTCGTGCAAAACGAGCAAAATTGTTCATTGGCGTGTTGAATTGTGCTCAGATAGGATAACTTAACATAACTAGATAGTACAGAGTCGAATTACAGCGGATATGTGCGAATTAGAGGCTGAATCGTCCGAAAATGAGCATAATTCGTGCAAAACGAGCAAAATTGTTCATTGTGGTGTTGAATTGTGCTCAGATAGGATAACTTAACATAACTAGATAGTACAGAGTCGAATTACAGCGGATATGTGCGAATTAGAGGCAGAATCGTTCGAAAATGAGCAAAATTCGTTCAAAACGAGCAAAATTCGTGCAAAACGAGCAAAATTGTTCATTGTGGTGTTGAGTTGTGCTCAGATAGGATAACTTAACATAACTAGATAGTACAGAGTCGAATTACAGCGGATATGTGCGAATTAGAGGCTGAATTGTTCGAAAATGAGCAAAATTCGTTCAAAACGAGCAAAATTCGTGCAAAACGAGCAAAATTGTTCATTGTGGTGTTGAATTGTGCTCAGATAGGATAACTTAACATAACTAGATAGTACAGAGTCGAATTACAGCGGATATGTGCGAATTAGAGGCTGAATCGTGCGAAAATGAGCATAATTCGTTCAAAACGAGCAAAATTCGTGCAAAACGAGCAAAATTGTTCATTGTGGTGTTGAATTGTGCTCAGATAGGATAACTTAACATAACTAGATAGTACAGAGTCGAATTACAGCGGATATGTGCGAATGAGAGGCTGAATCGTGCGAAAATGAGCATAATTCGTTCAAAACGAGCAAAATTGTTCATTGCGGTGTTGAATTGTGCTCAGTTACGATAACTTAACATGACTAGATAGTACAGAGTCGAATTACAGCGGATATGTGCGAATTAGAGGCTGAATCGTGCGAAAATGAGCATAATTCGTGCAAAACGAGCAAAATTGTTCATTGTGGTGTTGAATTGTGCTCAGATATGATAACTTAACATAACTAGATAGTACAGAGTCGAATTACAGCGGATATGTGCGAATTAGAGGCTGAATCGTTCGAAAATGAGCAAAATTCGTTCAAAACGAGCAAAATTCGTGCATAACGAGCAAAATTGTTCATTGTGTTGTTAAATTGTGCTCAGTTACGATAACTTAACATGACTAGATAGTACAGAGTCGAATTACAGCGGATATGTGCGAATTAGAGGCTGAATCGTGCGAAAATGAGCATAATTCGTGCAAAACGAGCAAAATTGTTCATTGTGGTGTTGAATTGTGCTCAATCACGATAACTTAACATGACTAGATAGTACAGAGTCGCATTACAGCGGATATGTGCGAATTAGAGGCAGAATCGTTCGAAAATGAGCAAAATTCGTTCAAAACGAGCAAAATTCGTGCAAAACGAGCAAAATTGTTCATTGTGGTGTTGAGTTGTGCTCGGATAGGATAACTTAACATAACTAGATAGTACAGAGTCGAATTACAGCGGATATGTGCGAATTAGAGGCTGAATCGTTCGAAAATGAGCAAAATTCGTGCAAAACGAGCAAAATTGTTCATTGTGGTGTTGAATTGTGCTCAGATAGGATAACTTAACATAACTAGATAGTACAGAGTCGAATTACAGCGGATATGTGCGAATTAGAGGCAGAATCGTTCGAAAATGAGCAAAATTCGTTCAAAACGAGCAAAATTCGTGCAAAACGAGCAAAATTGTTCATTGTGGTGTTGAGTTGTGCTCGGATAGGATAACTTAACATAACTAGATAGTACAGAGTCGAATTACAGCGGATATGTGCGAATTAGAGGCTGAATCGTTCGAAAATGAGCAAAATTCGTTCAAAACGAGCAAAATTCGTGCAAAACGAGCAAAATTGTTCATTGTGGTGTTGAGTTGTGCTCAGATAGGATAACTTAACATAACTAGATAGTACAGAGTCGAATTACAGCGGATATGTGCGAATTAGAGGCTGAATCGTGTGAAAATGAGCATAATTCGTGCAAAACGAGCAAAATTGTTCATTGTGGTGTTGAATTGCGCTCAATCACGATAACTTAACATGACTAGATAGTACAGAGTCGCATTACAGCGGATATGTGCGAATTAGAGGCTGAATCGTGCGAAAATGAGCATAATTCGTGCAAAACGAGCAAAATTGTTCATTGTGGTGTCGAATTGTGCTCAGATAGGATAACTTAACATAACTAGATAGTACAGAGTCGAATTACAGCGGATATGTGCGAATTAGAGGCTGAATCGTGCGAAAATGAGCATAATTCGTTCAAAACGAGCAAAATTGTTCATTGTGGTGTTGAATTGTGCTCAGTTACGATAATTTAACATGACTAGATAGTACAGAGTCGAATTACAGCGGATATGTGCGAATTAGAGGCAGAATCGTTCGAAAATGAGCAAAATTCGTTCAAAACGAGCAAAATTCGTGCAAAACGAGCAAAATTGTTCATTGTGGTGTCGAATTGTGCTCAGATAGGATAACTTAACATAACTAGATAGTACAGAGTCGAATTACAGCGGATATGTGCGAATTAGAGGCTGAATCGTGCGAAAATGAGCATAATTCGTGCAAAACGAGCAAAATTGTTCATTGTGGTGTTGAATTGTGCTCAGTTACGATAACTTAACATGACTAGATAGTACAGAGTCGCATTACAGCGGATATGTGCGAATTAGAGGCTGAATCGTGCGAAAATGAGCATAATTCGTGCAAAACGAGCAAAATTGTTCATTGTGGTGTCGAATTGTGCTCAGATAGGATAACTTAACATAACTAGATAGTACAGAGTCGAATTACAGCGGATATGTGCGAATTAGAGGCTGAATCGTGCGAAAATGAGCATAATTCGTTCAAAACGAGCAAAATTGTTCATTGTGGTGTTGAATTGTGCTCAGTTACGATAACTTAACATGACTAGATAGTACAGAGTCGAATTACAGCGGATATGTGCGAATTAGAGGCTGAATCGTGCGAAAATGAGCATAATTCGTTCAAAACGAGCAAAATTGTTCATTGTGGTGTTGAATTGTGCTCAGTTACGATAACTTAACATGACTAGATAGTACAGAGTCGAATTACAGCGGATATGTGCGAACTAGAGGCTGAATCGTGCGAAAATGAGCATAATTCGTTCAAAACGAGCAAAATTGTTCATTGTGGTGTTGAATTGTGCTCAGATAGGATAACTTAACATGACTAGATAGTACAGAGTCGAATTACAGCGGATATGTGCGAATTAGAGGCTGAATCGTGCGAAAATGAGCATAATTCGTGCAAAACGAGCAAAATTGTTCATTGTGGTGTTGAATTGTGCTCAGATAGGATAAGTTAACATAACTAGATAGTACAGAGTCGAATTACAGCGGATATGTGCGAATTAGAGGCTGAATCGTGCGAAAATGTGCATAATTCGTTCAAAACGAGCAAAATTGTTCATTGTGGTGTTGAATTGTGCTCAGTTACGATAACTTAACATGACTAGATAGTACAGAGTCGAATTACAGCGGATATGTGCGAATTAGAGGCTGAATCGTGCGAAAATGAGCATAATTCGTGCAAAACGAGCAAAATTGTTCATTGTGGTGTTGAATTGTGCTCAGATAGGATAACTTAACATAACTAGATAGTACAGAGTCGAATTACAGCGGATATGTGCGAATTAGAGGCTGAATCGTGCGAAAATGAGCATAATTCGTTCAAAACGAGCAAAATTGTTCATTGTGGTGTTGAATTGTGCTCAGTTACGATAACTTAACATGACTAGATAGTACAGAGTCGAATTACAGCGGATATGTGCGAATTAGAGGCTGAATCGTGCGAAAATGAGCATAATTCGTTCAAAACGAGCAAAATTGTTCATTGTGGTGTTGAATTGTGCTCAGATAGGATAACTTAACATAACTAGATAGTACAGAGTCGAATTACAGCGGATATGTGCGAATTAGAGGCTGAATCGTTCGAAAATGAGCAAAATTCGTTCAAAACGAGCAAAATTCGTGCAAAACGAGCAAAATTGTTCATTGTGGTGTTGAATTGTGCTCAGTTACGATAACTTAACATGACTAGATAGTACAGAGTCGAATTACAGCGGATATGTGCGAATTAGAGGCTGAATCGTGCGAAAATGAGCATAATTCGTTCAAAACGAGCAAAATTGTTCATTGTGGTGTTGAATTGTGCTCAGTTACGATAACTTAACATGACTAGATAGTACAGAATCGAATTACAGCGGATATGTGCGAATTAGAGGCTGAATCGTTCGAAAATGTGCAAAATTCGTTCAAGACGAGCAAAATTCGTGCAAAACGAGCAAAATTGTTCATTGCGGTGTTGAATTGTGCTCAGTTACGATAACTTAACATGACTAGATAGTACAGAGTCGAATTACAGCGGATATGTGCGAATTAGAGGCTGAATCGTGCGAAAATGAGCATAATTCGTGCAAAACGAGCAAAATTGTTCATTGCGGTGTCGAATTGTGCTCAGATAAGATAACTTAACATAACTAGATAGTACAGAGTCGAATTACAGCGGATATGTGCGAATTAGAGGCTGAATCGTGCGAAAATGAGCATAATTCGTTCAAAACGAGCAAAATTGTTCATTGTGGTGTTGAATTGTGCTCAGTTACGATAACTTAACATGACTAGATAGTACAGAGTCGAATTACAGCGGATATGTGCGAATTAGAGGCTGAATCGTGCGAAAATGAGCATAATTCGTTCAAAACGAGCAAAATTGTTCATTGTGGTGTTGAATTGTGCTCAGATAGGATAACTTAACATAACTAGATAGTACAGAGTCGAATTACAGCGGATATGTGCGAATTAGAGGCTGAATCGTCCGAAAATGAGCATAATTCGTGCAAAACGAGCAAAATTGTTCATTGTGGTGTTGAATTGTGCTCAGATAGGATAACTTAACATAACTAGATAGTACAGAGTCGAATTACAGCGGATATGTGACAATTAGAGGCAGAATCGTTCGAAAATGAGCAAAATTCGTTCAAAACGAGCAAAATTCGTGCAAAACGAGCAAAATTGTTCATTGTGGTGTTGAGTTGTGCTCAGATAGGATAACTTAACATAACTAGATAGTACAGAGTCGAATTACAGCGGATATGTGCGAATTAGAGGCTGAATCGTGCGAAAATGAGCATAATTCGTTCAAAACGAGCAAAATTGTTCATTGCGGTGTTGAATTGTGCTCAGTTACGATAACTTAACATGACTAGATAGTACAGAGTCGAATTGCATCGGATATGTGCGAATTAGAGGCTGAATCGTGCGAAAATGAGCATAATTCGTGCAAAACGAGCAAAATTGTTCGTAGTGGTGTTGAATTGTGCTCTGATAGGATAACTTAACATAAGTAGATAGTACAGAGTCGAATTACAGCGGATATGTGCGAATTAGAGGCTGAATCGTTCGAAAATGAGCAAAATTCGTTCAAAACGAGCAAAATTGTTCATTGCGGTGTTGAATTGTGCTCAGTTACGATAACTTATCATGACTAGATAGTACAGAGTCGAATTACAGCGGATATGTGCGAATTAGAGGCTGAATCGTCCGAAAATGAGCATAATTCGTGCAAAACGAGCAAAATTGTTCATTGTGGTGTTGAATTGTGCTCAGATAGGATAACTTAACATAACTAGATAGTACAGAGTCGAATTACAGCGGATATGTGCGAATTAGAGGCTGAATCGTCCGAAAATGAGCATAATTCGTGCAAAACGAGCAAAATTGTTCATTGTGGTGTTGAATTGTGCTCAGATAGGATAACTTAACATAACTAGATAGTACAGAGTCGAATTACAGCGGATATGTGCGCATTAGAGGCTGAATTGTTCGAAAATGAGCAAAATTCGTTCAAAACGAGCAAAATTCGTGCAAAACGAGCAAAATTGTTCATTGTGGTGTTGAGTTGTGCTCAGATAGGATAACTTAACATAACTAGATAGTACAGAGTCGAATTACAGCGGATATGTGCGAATTAGAGGCTGAATTGTTCGAAAATGAGCAAAATTCGTTCAAAACGAGCAAAATTCGTGCAAAACGAGCAAAATTGTTCATTGTGGTGTTGAATTGTGCTCAGATAGGATAACTTAACATAACTAGATAGTACAGAGTCGAATTACAGCGGATATGTGCGAATTAGAGGCTGAATCGTGCGAAAATGAGCATAATTCGTTCAAAACGAGCAAAATTGTTCATTGCGGTGTTGAATTGTGCTCAGTTACGATAACTTAACATGACTAGATAGTACAGAGTCGAATTACAGCGGATATGTGCGAATTAGAGGCTGAATCGTGCGAAAATGAGCATAATTCGTGCAAAACGAGCAAAATTGTTCATTGTGGTGTTGAATTGTGCTCAGATAGGATAACTTAACATAACTAGATAGTACAGAGTCGAATTACAGCGGATATGTGACAATTAGAGGCAGAATCGTTCGAAAATGAGCAAAATTCGTTCAAAACGAGCAAAATTCGTGCAAAACGAGCAAAATTGTTCATTGTGGTGTTGAGTTGTGCTCAGATAGGATAACTTAACATAACTAGATAGTACAGAGTCGAATTACAGCGGATATGTGCGAATTAGAGGCTGAATCGTGCGAAAATGAGCATAATTCGTTCAAAACGAGCAAAATTGTTCATTGCGGTGTTGAATTGTGCTCAGTTACGATAACTTAACATGACTAGATAGTACAGAGTCGAATTGCATCGGATATGTGCGAATTAGAGGCTGAATCGTGCGAAAATGAGCATAATTCGTGCAAAACGAGCAAAATTGTTCGTAGTGGTGTTGAATTGTGCTCTGATAGGATAACTTAACATAAGTAGATAGTACAGAGTCGAATTACAGCGGATATGTGCGAATTAGAGGCTGAATCGTTCGAAAATGAGCAAAATTCGTTCAAAACGAGCAAAATTGTTCATTGCGGTGTTGAATTGTGCTCAGTTACGATAACTTATCATGACTAGATAGTACAGAGTCGAATTACAGCGGATATGTGCGAATTAGAGGCTGAATCGTCCGAAAATGAGCATAATTCGTGCAAAACGAGCAAAATTGTTCATTGTGGTGTTGAATTGCGCTCAATCACGATAACTTAACATGACTAGATAGTACAGAGTCGCATTACAGCGGATATGTGCGAATTAGAGGCTGAATCGTGCGAAAATGAGCATAATTCGTGCAAAACGAGCAAAATTGTTCATTGTGGTGTCGAATTGTGCTCAGATAGGATAACTTAACATAACTAGATAGTACAGAGTCGAATTACAGCGGATATGTGCGAATTAGAGGCTGAATCGTGCGAAAATGAGCATAATTCGTTCAAAACGAGCAAAATTGTTCATTGTGGTGTTGAATTGTGCTCAGTTACGATAATTTAACATGACTAGATAGTACAGAGTCGAATTACAGCGGATATGTGCGAATTAGAGGCAGAATCGTTCGAAAATGAGCAAAATTCGTTCAAAACGAGCAAAATTCGTGCAAAACGAGCAAAATTGTTCATTGTGGTGTCGAATTGTGCTCAGATAGGATAACTTAACATAACTAGATAGTACAGAGTCGAATTACAGCGGATATGTGCGAATTAGAGGCTGAATCGTGCGAAAATGAGCATAATTCGTGCAAAACGAGCAAAATTGTTCATTGTGGTGTTGAATTGTGCTCAGTTACGATAACTTAACATGACTAGATAGTACAGAGTCGCATTACAGCGGATATGTGCGAATTAGAGGCTGAATCGTGCGAAAATGAGCATAATTCGTGCAAAACGAGCAAAATTGTTCATTGTGGTGTCGAATTGTGCTCAGATAGGATAACTTAACATAACTAGATAGTACAGAGTCGAATTACAGCGGATATGTGCGAATTAGAGGCTGAATCGTGCGAAAATGAGCATAATTCGTTCAAAACGAGCAAAATTGTTCATTGTGGTGTTGAATTGTGCTCAGTTACGATAACTTAACATGACTAGATAGTACAGAGTCGAATTACAGCGGATATGTGCGAATTAGAGGCTGAATCGTGCGAAAATGAGCATAATTCGTTCAAAACGAGCAAAATTGTTCATTGTGGTGTTGAATTGTGCTCAGTTACGATAACTTAACATGACTAGATAGTACAGAGTCGAATTACAGCGGATATGTGCGAACTAGAGGCTGAATCGTGCGAAAATGAGCATAATTCGTTCAAAACGAGCAAAATTGTTCATTGTGGTGTTGAATTGTGCTCAGATAGGATAACTTAACATGACTAGATAGTACAGAGTCGAATTACAGCGGATATGTGCGAATTAGAGGCTGAATCGTGCGAAAATGAGCATAATTCGTGCAAAACGAGCAAAATTGTTCATTGTGGTGTTGAATTGTGCTCAGATAGGATAAGTTAACATAACTAGATAGTACAGAGTCGAATTACAGCGGATATGTGCGAATTAGAGGCTGAATCGTGCGAAAATGTGCATAATTCGTTCAAAACGAGCAAAATTGTTCATTGTGGTGTTGAATTGTGCTCAGTTACGATAACTTAACATGACTAGATAGTACAGAGTCGAATTACAGCGGATATGTGCGAATTCGAGGCTGAATCGTGCGAAAATGAGCATAATTCGTGCAAAACGAGCAAAATTGTTCATTGTGGTGTTGAATTGTGCTCAGATAGGATAACTTAACATAACTAGATAGTACAGAGTCGAATTACAGCGGATATGTGCGAATTAGAGGCTGAATCGTGCGAAAATGAGCATAATTCGTTCAAAACGAGCAAAATTGTTCATTGTGGTGTTGAATTGTGCTCAGTTACGATAACTTAACATGACTAGATAGTACAGAGTCGAATTACAGCGGATATGTGCGAATTAGAGGCTGAATCGTGCGAAAATGAGCATAATTCGTTCAAAACGAGCAAAATTGTTCATTGTGGTGTTGAATTGTGCTCAGATAGGATAACTTAACATAACTAGATAGTACAGAGTCGAATTACAGCGGATATGTGCGAATTAGAGGCTGAATCGTTCGAAAATGAGCAAAATTCGTTCAAAACGAGCAAAATTCGTGCAAAACGAGCAAAATTGTTCATTGTGGTGTTGAATTGTGCTCAGTTACGATAACTTAACATGACTAGATAGTACAGAGTCGAATTACAGCGGATATGTGCGAATTAGAGGCTGAATCGTGCGAAAATGAGCATAATTCGTTCAAAACGAGCAAAATTGTTCATTGTGGTGTTGAATTGTGCTCAGTTACGATAACTTAACATGACTAGATAGTACAGAATCGAATTACAGCGGATATGTGCGAATTAGAGGCTGAATCGTTCGAAAATGTGCAAAATTCGTTCAAGACGAGCAAAATTCGTGCAAAACGAGCAAAATTGTTCATTGCGGTGTTGAATTGTGCTCAGTTACGATAACTTAACATGACTAGATAGTACAGAGTCGAATTACAGCGGATATGTGCGAATTAGAGGCTGAATCGTGCGAAAATGAGCATAATTCGTGCAAAACGAGCAAAATTGTTCATTGCGGTGTCGAATTGTGCTCAGATAAGATAACTTAACATAACTAGATAGTACAGAGTCGAATTACAGCGGATATGTGCGAATTAGAGGCTGAATCGTGCGAAAATGAGCATAATTCGTTCAAAACGAGCAAAATTGTTCATTGTGGTGTTGAATTGTGCTCAGTTACGATAACTTAACATGACTAGATAGTACAGAGTCGAATTACAGCGGATATGTGCGAATTAGAGGCTGAATCGTGCGAAAATGAGCATAATTCGTTCAAAACGAGCAAAATTGTTCATTGTGGTGTTGAATTGTGCTCAGATAGGATAACTTAACATAACTAGATAGTACAGAGTCGAATTACAGCGGATATGTGCGAATTAGAGGCTGAATCGTCCGAAAATGAGCATAATTCGTGCAAAACGAGCAAAATTGTTCATTGTGGTGTTGAATTGTGCTCAGATAGGATAACTTAACATAACTAGATAGTACAGAGTCGAATTACAGCGGATATGTGACAATTAGAGGCAGAATCGTTCGAAAATGAGCAAAATTCGTTCAAAACGAGCA